>NC_142365.1:27585000-27587500 GCF_059441175.1 Urocampus carinirostris
TATATGTATATATATATAATATATATATATATATATAAAATAAAGTAATCACCCAAAAATATATCTATGTATTGTTTTGACATCGTTATGGTACTAGTTAAGCAAATTATAAATAGCATTGTGAAACCATTGACCTACATCTGTAATCTATCATTTCGAACAGGAAAATTTCCATATCAAATGAAAATAGCAAAAGTTATACCAATATACAAAAATGGAAACAAGCACATTTTAACAAACTATAGACCGGTATTTCTGCTTCCTCAGTTCTCTAAAATATTAGAGAGACTTTACAATAATAGACTAGAACAATTTGTAGATAAACATAAATTGATTAATGAAAGTCAATATGGTTTTAGAGCAAACAGATCAGCAAAAATGGCTATTATTGATGCAGTAGAAGAAATCACCCATAGTATAGAAAAGAAGAGATACGCAGTCGGGGTGTTTATTGACTTAAATATTTGATACCATTAATCATAATATAATATTAAAAAAACTGGAAAGATATGGCATCAGGGGAGTGGCTTTGCAATGGATTCAAAGTCATTTGACGGGGAGGAAGCAATATGTCAAAATGGGAGAGTTGTCGTCTGAATGCTTGGACATCTGTTTTGGAGTACCACAGGGTTCTATCCTGGGACCAAAGTTATTTAATTTATATGTTAATGATGTTTTTAATGTTTCAAAACTATTGAAAATAGTCATATTTGCAGACGACACTAACATTTTCTATTCAAATGATAACTATATTGATTTGGTAACCTGTATTAATCGTGAACTAATCAACCTGAAAGAATGGATGGATATAAATAATCTTTAAATTTGAATAAAATAAAGTAATATTCTTTGGTAATCGTAAGGCAAATCAAGATTTAGAAGTAAAAATGGATGGTGTTGCAATATACATTGTATCACAAATTACGTTTTTAGGGGTCATAATAGACAATAAAAGTTGGAAAACACACATACAAACTAAGGTATCTAAAAGCATTTCAATAATTAATGAAGCCAAATTTCTTTTAAATTATAACCCATTGTATTTATTATATTGTTCTCTAGTTCTGCCATATTTAACATATTGTGCAGAAGTCTGGGGCAATAATTACAAAAGACCGTTTTTATCCTTAGAAAACGTGCAATAAGAACCATACACAGGGTAGGATATCGGGATCATAACAATATTTTATTCGTGCAGTCCAAATTATTAAAATTGGATGATTTAATAAGATTTTTCACTTCACAACTGTTGTTTAAAGTCAACAAAAACATAGCTCTAGAAAACATACAAAAATTATTTGCTCGGAAAGAGGGAAATTATAACTTGAGGGGCTGTAGTGAATTCAAAATCCCAAAGGTGAGAACAACCAGGAAAAGTATGTGTGTGTCTGTGTGTGGAGTCAAACTTTGGAATAATTTACAAGATGAGATCAAACAATGTCCAACTATTCATGTGTTCAAATTTAAATACAAAGAATCATTACTTGCGAAATACAGGGATGAAGAAAATGGGATATGAGGGAGATTGGAAATACTGCGTTTAAACCTATGGTTAACTTGCTGTTATTGTTGCTATTATTATATCAGAACTGTTATTATAAATATTATGTTTATTTTTATTGTTGTTATTATCATTGGTGCCGCAGTGACATTTGGTAACTAGGCGCATTATGACGTTGAGGGATGGGTATTACGAAGATAAATGTATAAAATATGTGATTATTGTAATTATTAAAATTGTTGATATCTGACCTATGTAATAAGTATATCCATGAGATTTTGTTCTATTAGACACAAGAGGAAAGGAGGATTTGTAAAATGTATTTAATAGGGAAAATAATAGGGTAGGGAAAATAAGCAACTGCTTCTGACTACCCCTTTTCGAACATGTTATGTGACATTATTTTGTTGTTGACTCATTGTTTTTGTCCTGTTTTTATTTTAATGTTCGAAATAAAAATTTTCATTCATATATATACTGGACTGTCTCAGAAAATTAGAATATTGTGATAAAGTTCTTTATTTTCTGTAATGCAAATAAAAAAACAAAAATGTCATACATTCTGGATTCATTACACATCAACTGAACTATTTCAAGCCTTTTACTATTTGAATAATGCTGAATTTGGCTTACAGCTGAAAAAAACTCAAAAATCCTATCTCAAAATATTAGAATACTTCCTCGGACCAAGTAAAAAAATATTTTTTTAACAGCAAAACTAAATCAAACATTCGAAAATGTCCATTGATGCACTCAGTACTTGGTTGGGAATCCTTTTGCACGGATTACTGCATCAATCCGGCGTGGCATGGAGGCAATCAGCCTGTGGCATTGCTGAGGTGTTATTGATGCCCAGGATGCTTCGATAGCGGCCTTCAGCTCATTTGCATTCGTAGGTCTGGTGTCTTTTATCTTCTTCTTAACTATACCCCACAAATTCTCGATGGGGTTCAGGTCAGGGGAATTAGCAGGCCAATCAAGGACAGTGATGCCATGGTC
>NC_142365.1:32170000-32225000 GCF_059441175.1 Urocampus carinirostris
GCTAACCACCGCGCTGCCCATACATATAATACATATAATATATATATATATATATATATATATATAAACACATGTAGCTTTAATGGCCCTTGGAATCAAAAAAGTTCTCGATCCCCTGCCACTTTCAAAAGCAAAAACACCCTCAGAAAGATATATCACAGCCAGAATGCAAAATAAATTGATATAAAAACAATTGTAATGTGTTAGCGAATCCAGAATCCCATAAATTAATCAGCTTTTGTTTCTCGAACAATTCAATTTTGGTTTCGTTTGATCGTCATGATCTCATCATCCCCCCAGCACGCCAACGTTTACTACAATACTGCTTCCGTTGCTCGTAATTGCGTTCTAATTTTTGACTGCTTCTTAAAACATGCTCTTAAATGCCGTTATTTGTGAGCTAAATGGAAATTTTGCAAGCTTAGTAATGTTTATTGTGTTCGGTGAGTTAGCGGGCTGCTCGAGCTAAGGTAAGATAGCTGCAATTAGCTTCACCGGCTAACACTGCTAAACACACAAGCACACAAACACACACACGGAAAGACTGCAGTACCTTTTAAAATCCCTCATAAGCCGTCTCCTCGCCGGGGTGGACATTACTGAAAATTTCAAAAATAAAAACGTATGTACAGGGAGAGCAGGAACATCAATTAATTGACGAGGGCGCTACCCTCCTTTCTCTTCTTTTTTTTCCTCTCTGTTTTTCTCTACCTCTCTTTCTGTCTCTCTCCCAAAACAAGCTCCGTGTGATGACGCTACTGAAGACGCAGCTCACCAGCAGAGGCCCTGCCCCTTTAATGACGCACACTTGGCCATGTAACTAACAGTGAGTACTTTTTCAGGCCTCAACTCATTTTACAGGATAAGAATGTCGAACAATGTAAACATTTTTTGCGGAATTTCGTTAGAGAATTTGTTTTTTTGGTTTGGCCTGGACGGATCTATTGACACTAACAAAGATGTTATATGATGAAATTGTGAATATGCTTGATTGCTAATAAGATTTTCGAGAAGGTTTGTTCAAACCTCACTTTGTGTTTGCTGTTAAAAACGTCATATTGGAATATAATATTGTGAATGTGCTTAATTGCTGTTGAAATTGTCATGATTGTTTTCTGTTTTTTAGTGTCAATAAATTTGTTCAAACCAAAAAAAAAAAAAAAATCTTTGAGTTGGATGAACACTCAGTATCCAAGGAATGTATTGTGTACTTATGGCCTGCCGCATCATTTTAAAAGCTTAAAATATCTGAGCGTCTTAAAATTAAAGGGTCAAAACGGTGCTTTAACAAAAAACTTCTTTTCCCACATTACCCACAAATTTACGGGTAAGTGACACTAGTATTCCCATGTCAATGCAAATAGGTGCAATTGAGAGATAAATGATCCTAAAAGTGTCCAGGAAGATTTTACGGGCCGTGATCAAATTTTTACTGGCCCGCAGCATCTGTCATAAAATTAATTATATATTGCTCGCCAGTAAAATTGACCGCAATATAAATCAATTGGTACAAAAAAAATCAACATTTGACCAGCCGATAGCGGTCTTTGGCCACCTTGCTTGCCCTTGGCTTTTTTTACCTGGCAGTCCGTCTGCGATCCGAACTTCTAGATGTATTAGCATGTGCACTGAGCATTTTTGCAATTCGGAGATGCAATAAGAGCTTGCTCTGTCCACTTCACGCATCGGCCCGGTATTGCAGTACCTCCGGGAACGGTGCTTTCGCACAGACCGCTGCGTTGCTCTGTGGCTAGGACCTTGACTCGGCCTCTTGGCTGAAAACAAGTGTTTCGGCCCGTGGCTTTGTAGTGGATTATGATTTGACCGATAATGGATAATGGATAATTGATAACGAATATAGATCAATAAACCATACAACAATTTGTTCGTTTTTGTTTTTTTTTGGGTGTGTATTTTTTCTTACATTTTTAAACTTTAAAATGGTAAAATGTGTGCATGTGTTACATGCAAATCTGATACGAGGCATCCTGAGAGGCTGAACGAAGGGGGGTATTTTTTACCCAATTTATCCACGCCTCAATCAAGACAAGTATCTAATTTGGATAAATGAATGTGTCAACCACAGCATCAACTCAACATGGATGAAGTTATTAAGGATGCCTGCATCTGTTCTAAGGTAGGTCAACATAGTATTTGAGGCAACATATTGTCACTTTGCTGGAGGAAAATACTGTATAACATTATTTATAACGTTTGCATATACAGCTTAAACTTGCTTTTCATCAACCTTCTCAACAACAGCAACATTAATATAACCTTCCAATGCGTAGTTCTTTGAGATGATATATGATCAAAAAGCATCAATTGCCTCCTGTGAAACGTCTTCCACTGTGACATTTGCCATAGCGCTCTTTACAGAATATTGAAAGTTTGTCTGAGTGAGTAAAGGATGTAGGGCAGGGGTGGCCAACCCGGTCCTCAAGAGCCGCATGTCCTGCATGTTTTGGAGGTTTCTCAGGTGATGCAAATTTTAAGATTGTTTGCAAGCTGTGCGGGAGCTTAATAATGACCCAGGTGATTGGGATCACCTGTATTTGAACAAAGAAACTCCAAAAACATGCAGGACATGCGGCTCTTGAGGACCGGGTTGGCCACCCCTGATGTAGGGCTTAGACATATGTCAATTTGCCCGCAAACTGTGGCGGCTTTCAAAGAATATAATATGAAGAGGCACTGCTAGACCAATCTATCTGGCTACGACAAGCTAACTGGACACCAATGCTGTGAAAAGGTGAAGCAACTGGAGGCTGTTTTAACAGTACAGCAGTGTTTTTCAGGGGAACCAAAGGGTAAAAAAAAAATGCTACAAAGGCGAGCTAAGAGGTTGCAACGCTGATTGCCAAGTACTGCACACCTTTCACTGAGTGTGAATTTATTAAAAACTGTTCAAACCATGCCTGGCCGACTAGTCAGCTCTCACACATTTTTAGTTTATTGAATTTGGCCCACTTTTTCAAAAGTTTGGACACCCCTGGTCAAGGCAGATTCGTCAGCATTGTTTTTAGCATAAACCTTTCCATTTCTCCACAAACAGCGTGGTTCTGGACCGGTTTTAACCGTCTGCAGCAGTCTGAATCCAGCTCAGACTTCGTAGAAGCGCAAAGGGTCAAATGACAAGCTCCTCTCCATATGACCTACATTCTTACCATGTTCAATGCTTTGCCTTTCTATTGATAGCCTGAAACTCCATTGAGGGAATATTAAAGCAGATTAAACAATGGTTAACTTTGAGGCAGGCCAGGCTTAGTTTATATAGATAAAATGCTAAATTTTGATCATTCAGTGTCTACCTCAAATTTGAAGTCCTCAACAGCCTTTTTGGGGATTTGGTATAAACTGTTTAACACTAGAAGTTGCTGCTGTGGACCACAGCTCACGTTTAGACTTTCACAACAAAAGACAGCTTGTCACTCACAAAGAAGAAAGGACCAGCAAATTTGCATATTCAATGCACAGGTAATATTTTTGTTTTTTTACACCTATCCTGCTCCAATAGGGTAGAATAACTTCCCATTGTGCGGGAGTGTCAAATTCATTGGTAGGAAAAAACTCACTGGGGATGGACAAGTAGATTAAAAAAAACGAGAAAGACAGAGAATGAGCAAGAGGAAATGGCGGACTGAGAAAGATAGATAGATAGATAGATAGATAGATAGACAGATAGATACTTTAGTCATCCCAGAAGGGAAATTCACATTTCCAGCAGCATCCCTTCGCTGAGAACAATACAATAATAAAGCAAAAGGAATACAATATACAAATACCCAATGTGACGTGCTAATACCCACTGTAGCGTGTTGTATAGAGTATTTAAATAGTGCTACATAAAATACACACTGCAATAAAAGTACGGTAATACGCAATGTAGGGGGTGTGGTTTAATGTGGGCCTTTACTCCGCCGGGTGGAGTTAAAGAGCTTCATGGCATGAGGAGGTAAAGATCTCTTCAGTCTGTCCGTGGTACAAGACAGTGACAGTCTGTCGCTGAAGCTGCTCTTCTCTTCTTCGAAGATAAAGGGAGAAAGATTAAGAGAAAGAGAGAGATGAAGCTTGAGAGAGGGACAGAGAGAGTGACAGGGAGAGAGATGGCAATAGTGAAAAAGAGAAAAGAGTGAGA
Source organism: Urocampus carinirostris (assembly GCF_059441175.1). Lineage (NCBI taxonomy): Eukaryota > Metazoa > Chordata > Actinopteri > Syngnathiformes > Syngnathidae > Urocampus > Urocampus carinirostris. The sequence continues at coordinate 32,174,139 of NC_142365.1, forward strand.
GAAAAAAGAGGAGGAGAAAATACAGGACAAAAGAGATAAAGAAAGAAACAATCAAAACAAAAGGGGATTAAAAAAATAAAGAAAATAAAAGGAGAAATAGTGCGAATAAAGAAAGAATAAGATAAAGTGAGAGAAAGGGAACAAAGAAATAAAGAATACGATGTAAGAAAGAGAGAAAGGGATAAAGAAAGAGAGAGCAAGAGAAAGAGAGAGAAAGGTAGAGAAATGGGAGGAAAGGGAGAAAGAAAGCAAAGAGAAAGGTAAAAAGAGTGAGGGAAACACAGATATGAACCCAGAGAGAGAGAGAAAGAGATAGAGAACAAGAAGGAGAAAAAAGAGTGAAAGAGATGAAAAAAATACAAAGGAAGGATAAAAAAATAGGAACAAAGAAAGAAAGAAAGAGAGAAACGGGGAGAGAGAAAAGCAAGAGGAGAGAGGGAAAGAATGAGAAGAAAAGAGACTGAGAGAGAGGAGAGAGAGAGAGAGATAGAGAGAGAGAATGAAAGAGAAAGAAAATTATGATAGAAAGAAAGAGAGGGCAAGGGAGAAAGAGAACCCGATATAGATAGAAAAAGACAGAAAAAGAAAATTCAAAAGAGTGAGGGATTAAAGAAAGGAAGAAATAAAGAAAAAGAGAGGGACACAGAAAAAAAGCAAATCAGAGAAAGAAAGAAAGAAAGAAAGAAGAGAGAGAGAGAGAGAAAAGTAGAAAGAGTTAAAGCTAAAGAAAGGGAAAGAAAGTAAAAGAAAAAAAAGAGTGAGAGAGAAGGAGTTTAAGGGTCTGACATAACTCCTCGACTAGGGTTTGGAGTGGTTGAGGCGCCCTGGTGGTGATAACACACCAGTGTCCAATTATCCAGAACCCATTTCATGGACATTTTGAACATTACACATTTCAACCACCACATCAGGTTTGTGTATTGTTTCTGGTTTCTTTGTTATTTGTTACTTTGCTCCATCTATTTTCCAGTTTCAATTTTGATATGTTTTTCCTGTTTGGACATTTTCTTGATTTGTGAAGCCGTGGTTGTTTATTACACTTGGTACATTATTTTATTGATAAATACCATCCCACTACTTGAGCTACCCTGTTTCCAGTTCCTGCCTCCCCCAACATGGGTCCATCATCAATCTAAACCTTATCAAAGAGAGAGAGTAAAAGAAAGAACGAGAGACTGAGAGATTAAGAAAGTAAAAGAAAAATACAGCTACGAAGGGTGCTTTGTGAAAGGCCCCATGGCTTTGGCGACATCCTGTGGACATATTTGAAACTGGTGCTCATTTTGCCCTTTCTCAGCGGCGTCTTGCGGGCCTGATTAAAATCCTTTGTGGGCCTGATAGAGCCCGCATGCTGCATGTTTGAAACCACTGCTATAACACCTGACGTTACTTACTATTCCCTCCAAAAATCAATTCATCGTCTGCCGTCACACGTGACTGCTGTGGGGACTTCCCGATATTTGTCTGCAGGTGGCGCTTTGGAGCCAATATTAGATATGAATGGGGAGTTTTGTCATGGTTTCAGGTTTCTCTGAGATGAAAGACAGCGTTCAGATTGGCTGCAGACTACAAGACAAAATGCAACAGACATGAGATTCCCTCTCCTTTGTTTTGTTCTAAGACTCCTTCACTATATTTAAATGCAAGCGTCTGCAAGTGCCTGTTTAGCACACAAAAATAGGTCACATTTTCAAGGGCATTATTGTTAAAGGCTTTAAAACAGGGGTGTCAAACTCATTTTAACTCGGGGGCCACACGATAGAACAAACATTCTGTTGGGGGCCGGACCAGTAGATTAAAGAGAAAGAAAAAGAGAGATAAAGAAATAAGAGAAAGAGGGGCGATAAAGAAAGACAGAGAGGGGGAGAGCCTGAGAAACAAAAGAGATAAAAAGAGAAGTCATGAGAGAGGGGGAAAGAAAGGGAGAGGAAGAAAGAAATCTAAAAGAAATAGAAAGACAGAAAGAGAGAAAAGAGAAAAGAAAGCGCAAAGGGTAGGAAGAGAGAAAGAGAAAAGAGAAAAGGAAAAAAAGGAAATTAGAGCAAAATAAGTTAAAAAGACAGAGAGAGAAAGAGACAAAGAGCAACAAAGGAAGAGAAAAAGAGACACAGAGTGAAAGAGACAGAGAGTGGGTGAAATGGAGTGGAAAGAGAGAGAGAGAGAGAGAGATAAATAAATACAAGTGCCGTGTCTTTGTGAGAAGCACCATTCTTTAGCAACATCAAGTTGACATATTTCAACCTGCAGCTTGTCTTTATCTTGTGCTTCTCTGAGTGTTGTCTCGCGGGCCGGATTCAATCCCTTAGCGGGCCTGATCTGGCCCGTGGGCCGCCAGTTTGACACCTGTGCTTTAAAACAATTGTGCAAACAAACAATATGGCACAGAACAGCAGACTAGATCAGGGGGTCTCCAACTTGGTGCCTGTGGGCAACAGGGTGCCCTTTAGACAGTTAAATTTGGGGCGGCAGTAGCTCAGGAGGTAGAGCGCTCGTCTTGGGATCAAGGGATCCCAGTTCGAATCCCGGCTCGTCCGTGTTACATGTCGAAGTGTCCTTAGGTAAGACACTGAACCCCTAATACCCCCAATAAGCAGGTTAGCGCCTTACATGGCTGCAAGGCCGCTATTGGGAAATGTGGAGCACATTGTAAAGCGCTTTGAGAAGTCATTCACTTGAAAAGCGCTATATAAAATGCAGATCATTTTCATTTCATTTCATTTCATTTGCGAGCAGACATGTGAAAAGACATGTGAAATATGCTAACCAGTGCTGTGTTAATGTTATTTTCAGTGAAATGTTTTTTTTAATTGGATGTCTGAGGTGGCAGCACGGGGATGAGTGGTTAGCGTGTGCGCAGCACAGTTCTAAGGTCGCGGAATCAAACCTTCCTGTTTGGAGTTTGCATGTTCTCCTCGTGCTTGCGACGGTTTGCTCCGGGCATTCCAGTTTCCTTCCACATTCCAAAAACATGCGGTTCAGGTTAATTGGCTGGTTCAAATTGTCCCTGTGAATGAGCGATCGAGTTGTCTATTCTGTGTGCCGTGCGACTGGCTGGCAACCAGTTCAGGGTGTCACCTGACCTCTGCCCGAGGACAGCTGAGATGGGCTCCAGCACCCCCGCGACCTTACTGAGGTTAAGCTGTGCAGACAATGGATGGATGGATGGATGGATGGTTGACTGAGTATATTTAACCCCTATTTTAAATTATTTACATGGCAATAACCTAGTAACAACATAGTAATAACACAATAAGTTGTTATTTTAGAAATTCAAATCAATACATTCCAGTTCATGGGCTTCATGGACAAAATATTTAAGTTTTGATAATTATTTTGAAGCAATTAATTAAGGAAGTAGAATGAGAATCTATTTGGGTGTTAAACAAATGTAATTATTCATCTTTCTATTTATTCTTCTTTTTATTGTCTATTTTTGCAAACTTGAGTGCAGCCGTTGCAATACAATATTAATAAAGGTGATTCTGATTCCAGACTATTTTAACCCCAGCCACCATTTCTTTGACCTATTGCCGTCTGGTAGGTACTACAGGTTTCTCAAAACAACATTAACAGGCAAGAAATGCAATCAGATGTCCAATAAACAGTTGACAATAGATTTCAAACCAGTATATAAACCCTTTTATAGCCTACATCACACGTGACTTCACAGTCAAAAGAATACTTCGTGTTGGTCAACACACTGATGAAAGCAAGATAGATGGATAGATAGATAGATAGATAGATACTTTATTCATCCCCGAAGGGAAATTCACATTTCCAGCAGCATCCCTGAGCTGAGAACAGTACAATAATAAAGCCAAAAGAATACAATATACAAATACCCAGTGTGACGTGCAAATACCCAGTGTGTGTCACGAGGCGTGGTGGAGGGAAGGGGTGACCGGACCAGAACGGAGGCAGGAGGCAGGAAGGGAGAACTCAATTGCGTGACGATCCATAAGTTTTATTTCACAAAATAAAAGTCGCCCAATACTCCGGGACAAAACAGAACAGTACAGAGTTCCTCCGGCACGAACTCAACAGGACAGGGCATAACAGACGGAAAATGTTTAAAACTAAAACAGGACAAGGCATAACAGACCGGGGAATGTGTAATGAGCCAGCGCCCGCCAAACCCAAAATCCAGCCTTAAATAGCAGACCAGCAATCAGCTGATCTGCTTCAGCTTGAGTTCGGGGGCGTGGCATACTGGTCGTCATGGCGACCGTGACAGTGTGACGTGCAAATGCCCACTGTAGCGTGTTATATAGAGTAACTAAATAGTGCTACACAGAATACATATTGCAGTAAGATTCGGTAATATCCAATGTAGGTGGTGTGGTTTAATGTGGGCCTTTACTCTGCCGGGTGGAGTTAAAGAGCCTCATGGCATGAGAAAGAAAAGATCTCTTCAGTCTGTCCGTAGTACAAGACAGTGACAGCAGTCTGTCGCTGAAACTGCTTTTCTGTCTGGAGATAATGCTGTGTAGTGGATGCGATGGATTGTCCATGATTGACCTCAGCTTTTTCAGTGCTCGTCCCTCAGCTACTGTTGTTAGGCTGTCCAGCTCTTTGCCCACAACAGAGCTCGCTTTCCTAGCCAGTTTATTGAGACGAGAGGCATCCTTCTTCTTGACGCTCCCTCCCCAACACGCTGCCGCATAGAAGAGGGCGCTTGCCACTACTGTCTCATAGAATATTTTCAGGAGCTTTTTGCAGATGTTGAAGGAGGCCAGCCTTCTGAGGAAGTAAAGTCGGCTTTGCCCTTTCCTACATAGAGCTTCTGTGTTGGCAGTCCAGTCCAGTTTGTTGTCCAGCTGCACACCCAGGTATTTGTAGGTCTGGACAAATTCTACACATTCTCCCTTGATGGTTACAGGAACCGGGTGAGTTCTGGTTCTCCTGAAGTCCACCACCATCTCTCTGGTCTTGGTGGTGTTTAGGTGCAGGTGGTTTGCGTCGCTCCATTGGACAAAGTCCTGAATCAATTTCCTGTACTCCTCCTCCTGCCCGTTTCTGATACATCCCACGATCGCAGTGTCGTCGGCAAACTTTTGCACATGGCAGGCCTCAGAGTTGTACTTAAAGTCCGATGTATATAGAGTGAATAGGAACGGAGAGAGAACGGTCCCCTGCGGAGATCCTGTGCTGCTAACCACAGTGTCCGATGTACAGCCCCCCTGTTTCACATACTGGGGTCTGCCTGTCAGGTAGTCAGTAATCCATTCTACAAGGTGTGAGCTAACTCCCATCTCTGTCAGTTTCCTACTCAGTAGCAGAGGCTGTATGGTATTGAAGGCACTGGAGAAGTCCAAAAATGTAATCCTCACAGCCCCCTTCGCCCTATCCAGGTGAGAGAGGGATCGGTGTAACATGTATACTATAGCATCCTCCACTCCCACCTTCTCCTGGTAAGCAAATTGCAGTGGGTCGATGGCGTGACGGACCTTTAGCCTCAGGTGGTGCAGCAGCAGCCGCTCCATGGTCTTCATCACATGTGATGTCAGGGCGACCGGCCTGAAGTCGTTATTTATGTAGTTAATGTTATATTGTACACGTGTTTCATTGTATCATTCTGTACATATTCTTGATAAATGATGAAATTACAAGTGTTGCTTAATTACTACAGTGCTCTCTATAGTATGCCACTGTTGCCTTCTTTGCTGACATGAGCATATCTTTTGATGGTTGAAGGTCCCAACAATTGCCAGGGTAATTCATCTTCACCTGGAAGTAGGCAACAAGTGTGTCTTCTGACATGCTCTTTCTGTATTCTGTGTTGATTTTCCTCACAAGTGAGAATACCCTCTCACTAACTGCATTGCTGTGTGGGAGGCACAGCAGGACAGAAAATACCTTCCACGTTTCTGAAAATCTCTGTACACCCAGTGCTGTCTTCTGCTTTAGAATTCCTGTCCAGTAGCTGTCAGTTTGTATTCCTTCCATTGTATTTGACTTTGGCATGAGCTGCAGATCATCCCATTCTTCTTTCAAGTGCTCAAAATCAACATTACAACTGAGGTTTTCTGCTAATCTAATTACATGAGTATAATCCAATAATTTAGTCTTTTTTGGTTCCAGCATTACTAAATCCTGTAGCACTCTGTCTTCAAATGGAAATTTTGCCTGCATTTCACTCACTGTGACTTTACAAAAAGCTCTAATACAATGTTTTTGGCATGGCTCTTTGAATCAAAATCTGTCTTCAAATCATAGAAACGGAGGCAGATACTTTCATGTCTTTTTTTGCAAGCAACAGAATACGAATATGTGGTTTGAACAAATTTATTGACACTAATAACAGCAAACAAACAATGTGAGGTTTTAACAACCCTTCTCGACAATCTTAACAGCAATCAAGCATATTCACAATTTCGTTATGTAACATCTTTGATAGTGTCAATAGATCCGTCCGGTTTTAACAAATTCATTGACACTAATAACATCAAACAAACAATGTGAGGTTTGAACAACCCTTCTCGACAATTTTAACAGCAATCAAGCATATTCACAATTTCGTTATATAACATTTTTGTCAGTTTCAATAGATCCGTCTAGTTCAACACCATCATCCCACAACACCTGGTAGACAAAATGAGACTCCTGGGTTTCAACACCCCCCTGCGGAACTGGCTGCTGGACTTCCTCACTGACAGACCTCAGTCAGTGCGGCTCCCCCCAAGGCTGTGTCCTGAGCCCCTTGCTGTTCACCCTGATGACACACGACTGCGTCCCTAGGTCCGCCACAAACCACATCGTGAAGTTTGCGGACGACACAACAGTGGTGGGCCTCATCAGGGACGACAACGACCTGGCCTACAGAGAGGAGGTGGAGCAGTTGGTGGGCTGGTGCAGGGACAACAGCCTGGTCCTGAATGTTGACAAAACTAAAGAGATCATTGTCGACTTCAGAAAAAAACAGCCCAACCATGCCCCACTTTTCATCAACAACAAGGCTGTGGAAGGTTGTCAGCAGCATCAAGTTCCTAGGGGTGCACATCACAAACAAACTCACCTGGTCCGTGAACAATGCATCACTGGTTAAGAGGGCACAGCAGCGCCTGTACTTCCTGCGGAGGATGAGGAGAGCCCGCCTGCCCCCACCCTCCCTCATCACATTCTACAGGGGCACCATAGAGAGCATCCTGACCAGCTGTATCTCTGTGTGGTGTGGAGGTTGCAGCGCTACCGACTGGGGTAGTGTGAGGAGGGTGACGAGGACAGCAGAGAAAATCATCGGGACTTCTCTTCCCTCCATTCAGGACATTGGCCAGAAGCGCTGCCTATCCCAAGCTAAGAACATTATCAGGGACCCCTCTCACCCCCATCATGGACTGTTCACTCTGCTAGCCTCTGGGAAGAGGTACTGCAGTGTGCGGTGCAGGACCACCAGGTTCCACAATAGTCTTGTCCCCCTGGCCATTAGAATGTTAAATGGTCACTCAAACACATAGTAAATCTAAACTGCTGCTAATCTGTACATCTGTGGGTTCTGTTTGACTTTTTGCACTACTGGCAGTTCTTATAGCTAGCCACTCCTTGCACATCTGTTTCTCTGCACTATTGTACTTACAGCGTTATTGTTACAGTGTTATTGTTCTGTTTACCTGACTTGTTTACCTGACTGCCCATTTTGCACATCTGGTTGGCTACTCCTCTTGCACTATTTGCGCTACTGTAAAATACTATACATAGCCATAATTATTTAGTATATTATTAGCACTCAATACTACAACTCAATACAACATTTTATTTATATCTGTACATTCAAGGAAACTGTGCGGGTCAGATGTATCGACATTTCGTTCTGTATACACGTGTACTAGAATGACAATAAAGTAGATCTGAATCTGAATCTGAATCAAAATCGATTGTTTTTTAGGTCTGAACAAATTCACCGACACCAACAGCAGCAAACAAACACGACAATCTCAACATCAAACAAGCATATTCACAATTTTGTTATATCTGACAATATGATGTGACAATATGACGTTTTAACCTTTTTTCCTGACATTTTCAACATCAATTAAACAATTTCAGAGTTATTATCTTTTAATAGTAGTTAACCAACGTGTAAAGGGCAATACTATTGTGCAAGGGCATAGCTCTGCCATCCCACCCTCCCAAGCAGCATCCTCCAGTCCTCTGTGTGGGTCCTCTCACTTCTAGAATAGAGAATAGAGAATAGAATATACCTTTATTGTCATTGTTACAAATGGGCTAACATATTGTGACAACGAAATTGGGCATGACACTCCAGTTTTACACATAGTGAGGGTATGAGCAAGAAGATAAAGGAACAGAGAAGATAATGTTATAAAACAAGGGGAATAAGGCTATAGTTATAATTTACATGGTATTTACACAACAATGTCAGCATGTGGGATGTTACATACAGGGTTGTCGTGATAACGTTGTATCGTAACGGTTGTGCAATATTGCATTTGGTGCCAGTCATCATGGTGCAAAAATAGTCCGCATATACATTGGTGCAAGCATAGACATCATAGTGCAAAAAAAGGAAATGGTCAGACATTGTGCAATTTGAGCATTAAACGTAGTGCAGTCGACATGTGCAAAAACAAGACTTGAGTAACATTATTTTCGTATGAGGTAGTGTTGGCACGAGTTTTCAGTTTTTGTGCGGTGTCTGTTGAGCAGTGAACAAACATAGTGCAGACAGCATGTACGTGAGTACCATTTTACATACGTGTGAGGTATTTTTTTTTTTTTTTTTTTTTTTTTTTTCAGTTTTCAGTTGTTTGTGCGGTGTCTGTTTAGGGTGGTAATGGCTGTGGGGAAGAAACTGTCTCTGAGTCTGTTCGTTTTTGCTTTGTGTGACCTGTAGCGCTTGCCGGAAGGCAGCAGGTCGAAGAGATGGTGGCCGGGGTGAGAAAAGTCCTTGACGATGTTTTCTGCTCTGCTGAGGTAGCGAGAGCAGGCAATGTCCTCCAGACTGGGCAGAGAGCAGCCGACGATTCTCTGGGCTGTTTTTATGATCCTCTGGAGCTTTTTCCTGTCTGCTGCTGTGCACCCCGCATACCACACCGTGATGCAGTATGTTAGGATGCTCTCCACTGTGGCTTTGTAGAAAGACACCTGCAGCTGCTGTTTTAGGTTATTTTTCCTGAGCAATCTCAGGAAGTGCAGTCGCTGCTGGGCCTTCCCTACCACCGCTCTGGTGTTTGCAGACCAGGAGAGGTCGTCGGCGATGTGCACGCCCAGAAATTTGAACGAGTGGACTCTCTCTACGCAGTCTCCTTTTATGATGAGTGGTGCTGGATTCCTGCTATTCCTTCTGAAATCCAGAATCAGTTCTTTTGTTTTTGTTGTGTTCAATATGAGGTGGTTTTCCGAGCACCACGTTGAAAGTGACTCAACCTCATCCCTGTATGCCGCCTCGTCCCCTTCAGAGATGAGGCCGATCAAGGTGGTGTCGTCAGCAAACTTAATAATAGTGTTTGTGGGGTGGGTCGGTGAGCAGTCGGAGCTGTAGAGGGTGAAAAGCAGGGGGCTCAGTGCACAACCTTGGGGGGAGCCAGTGTTCAGTGTTAGGGTGGGAGAGACGTGGGTACCGAGTTTCACCGACTGTGGGCGGTTGGAGAGGAAGTCCATTATCCAGTGGCAGATGGAGGGAGAGAGTCCTAGGTGTGCAAGTTTCTCCACCAGGATCTCCGGGATAATGGTGTTGAAGGCTGAGCTGAAGTCCAGGAAGAGCATTCTGACGTAGCTCCCCCGGTGGTCCAGGTGTTTCAGCACGGTGTGAAGTGCTGTGTTTATGGCGTCGTCAGTGGAGCGGTTTGCCCTGTAGGCAAACTGGTGGGGGTCCAGTGTGAGTGGCAGGGAGTTTTTGATGTGCCGGGACACTAACCTCTCGAAGCACTTCATGACCACAGGCGTGAGAGCTACAGGCCTGTAGTCGTTGAGGCTTTCCACTGCTGACTTTTTGGGGACGGGAATGATGGTGGAGGTTTTGAGGCAAGGTGGGACGGTCGCCTGTGACAGGGACCGGTTGAAGATGGTGGTGAAGACCCCAGCCAGCGGATTGGAACAGTCCCTGAGTACCCTCCCTGGTACTCCATCCGGGCCAGTTGCCTTCCTGGGGTTTATGGTATTCAGCGCACGCCTGACTTCGTGCTCCTGAAATGTGAGGGAGTTGCTGCTGGTTGTTGATGGGTGTGATGTTGCTGTATGTGGCCTACCAGCTTCAAAGCGAGCGAAGAACTGATTAAGGTCCTCAGCTAGTGAAGCCTCAGCCTCAACAGTTGCCAGGTTGTGGCCTCTGAAGTTGGTGATGTGTTGGAGGCCCTGCCACATCCTCCTCGGGTCATTTCCAGCGAAGAGGTGCTCGATCCTCCTTGTGTAGGCTGATTTTGCTTCCTTGATGCCTCTCTTCAGGTCAGCCCTGGCCACCCCGTAAAGAGCCTTGTCTCCAGACCTGAAGGCGGTGTTGCGGTGTTTGAGGAGGGTGCGCACCTCGCTGGTCATCCAGGGTTTTTGATTTGGGTAGTTTTTGACTTTTTTATATACTGTGACTTCATCCGTGCAGTAACGGATGTAGGATAAAACAGTGTCAGTGAATTTCTGGAGGTCATGGTGTTCAAATACCTCCCAGCAAGTTTGATCAAAACAGTCCTGCAGCTTGGAGAGGGCTCCCTCAGGCCACGTTTGTATTGTCCTCGTTACAGGTTTTGTTTTCCTTCGGATGGGGGTGTATGAGGGGGTAAGGGATAGGCATATGTGATCCGAATTTACTAGGTGGGGGAGGGGGGAAGCTTTGTATGCGTTTTTGATGTTGCTGTAAACGCGGTCCAAAGTTTTTTTCACCCCTTGTTGCACAGTTCACATGTTGATAGAATTTTGGAAGAACAGTCCTTAAACATGCATTATTAAAGTCGCCAGCGATAATGAAAGCTCCGTCGGGGTGTGCAAGCTGTTGAATGTTTATGGTAGCGAGTAGAAGGTTTAGCGCTGTGCTAGCGTTAGCATCCGGAGGAATGTAAACAGCTATCACAATGAGCACAGTTAGCTCTCGCGGTATATAGAATGGTCTACACGATACCGCGAGAAACTCTAGATCGGGCGAGCAGTGTGCATCAATAATTCTGCTGTTATTGCACCACGCATTATGTACGTAAATGCATAGTCCCCCACCTCTTTTTTTGCCGGAGTCTTCGTTGCGGTCGTATCGGTGTAGCGTGCGTCCTGTTAGCTGAACTGCAGCGTCGGGGATCCGCGGGTCAAGCCATGACTCCGTGATCACAAAAATGTTGCTATTCCGTACGAAGTTGTTAGTAGCTATCCGCAGCTCAAGCTCACTGATTTTGTGTACGATGGATCTGGCGTTGGTCAGGAAGATACTCGGAAGCGCTTGTCGGTGTGGTAGTCTTTTTAGCTTCTTCGCTAGGCCTCCCCGAGAACCTCGTTTTTGTTTACGTTCCCTCCGCCGTCTCCGTCGCTTGTTGGGCGGGCAGGTAACCCAGGGAGATCCCGGTGGTCTTCGTATGTCCTTTGGGATGTTGTTGTTGGTGTTGTAATCGTGAAATGAGTCGAAATCTAATCTTAGACCCAGGTTAATAAGTTCCTGGCGACTTAAGGTGATAGTTGCCGAGCAGGTATTTATCAAAGAAAGGATGAGAGATAAAAGAACACTTAAAGTAAAAAGATTTACTGGAGAGCCACGTGAAGCCGCTGCGTATAGTCGCGCCGCCATGTTGGAAAAAAACAAAAAAACAAAAAAAAACATTCCACAACCAGGCCGTTGCTGCCGGGACCCCCACAGTGTAGCTCCGGTTACCCCCTCCGGGTGGGCGCAGACGATTCTTCTTTATGGCTGCGTCCTAGGCCCGCCGCTCGCAGATTTTATGGTATCTGCATACATTTGGAGCACAGCCACGGGGGGGATCTGCCTGCACCTCCATACCAGCAGGTTTCTGGAGGTCCAGATGGCGTCCTTGATGGCGTTCAGAGTGAGCCAGTCCCTGGCAAAGTCGTTCTGTGACCTCCTCGACCGACTCAACCTGTAAAGCACGTACTGTGCGTCAGGGACCTCCCCTGCTGGCAAGTCCGGGAATTTTCCTAGTTGGTCGGCCATTGTCCACAGGTCCTCGGCAGCGCTGCACTCACAAAAAAGGTGCCTCACCGACTCTTGGGCGCCACAGCCAGGTCGAGGGCACGTCGAAGTCGCTGACATTCCTCGGTGGTGCATTACGGCACAGGGAGAGAACCTCATGAGCCACCATCAATGACAAGTCTCGTAGTCTGTTTGAGAGGGCAGGATGATTCACGTTGCTCCAAACCGTTGTAGGTTCGCCAAACGCAAGTCCCCGCACGGGACTTACTGTTGCTCGCTCTTGCACAATCGCAATAAGGGCCCTGTGGTTTTGTAGAGTGTGACTTTCTTGTGTTTCCAGATCAATTTTTTTTAAAAAGTCCCTAATAAAGAGATGTGTTGGTGGCAAGTTAAAGGAAACTGGAATCAAATGATTGTTTGGTACAAGCTTTAGCTTCCGCAAGTACGAGCCCATCCAGAACCGGGTCATCGCTTGACCCCTCGGGTTGTTGGGTGGGCCCATAGCGTTTTGGAAGTGGAGGGGGACATATTTGCTTCCCAGGAGAAGCTGGAGGTCAGGCACTCCTTTCCCCCCTTTTTCCTTTTTCTTTTTCATTTTATCTCTTTTCATCCTTTCCCACTTTGAGCCCCAGATAAAGTGAAATATGGCTCGGTCCAGTTGTAGCAGCACATTTCTTTTGGGCATAAAAATTAAACTGATTGATAAAAGCAGTGGGAGGATGATCGCTTTGATGATTAGGACCTTCCCCTCTATTGTCAGTTTTCTTAGTGTCCAAAAAACAAGTCTTTGTTTAACTTTCCTTGTCACATAGTCCCAGTTGGTCACGCCTCCTCCATCCGCATTGAATTTTATCCCACCGTCAGTGGGAGTCTTGCCTTTTCTGTCTCTGACCACGGTCCATAAAACTTCACTTGTGATTTTTCTCTATTTAGCCTCGACCCAGACGCCCTCCATAACAGGTCAGTCAAGTCAAGGGCTCTTCTAACGGATACGAGGTCTGTACATAAAATATTAAAATCATCCATGTACGAAACACACTTGGTAATTTGTCCCCCACTTCCTGGGATATTGATCCTTTCCACAAATCTATCTTTTCTTAACATTTGAGCCAAACCAGCTCAGTAGCCTAGATGGTAGTGTGCCCGCTTTGAGACTGGGAGGTCGCTGGTTCGCGCCTCGGCCGAGGCATACCTAATTGGTATAATGGCGGCGCCCTCTGGCTGCGGCTGCATCGACTCGCTACAACGGGTCAGGTGTATCGACATTTCGTTCTGTGTACATTGTTACAAAGAATGAAAATACAAAGGAAATTATTATTATTATTATTATTATTAAAGGTTCAATGCAAAGGACATAGAGAAGAGGAGACATAGGGCAACCATGACGTACACCGCAGTTGATCTCGATTTCTTCCGATAAATTCCCGTTAATCATGAATTTGCTGTAGATGTCTCGGTATAGCAGTCCCACCCACTTGATGTATTTTTGGGGAAAACCAGATTTTTGTAATACCCTGAGGAGGTATCGGTGCGAGACTCAATCAAAGGCTTTCTCAAAGTCTATGTTTAGGACCGCTTGTCGCATGTTTCTGTCTCTCGCATAACAAATGGTATCACGGATCAGCATGAGACTGTCGCTGATCTTCCTTCCCACGATGGCACAAGTTTGGTCCGATCAACCAAGTCCCCCAAGACTACAGACATTCGTGTTGCTAAGAGCTTGCTGAAGATTTTACAGTCCACGTTTAAAAGCGTTATGGGTCGCCAGTTTTTTAAGTCAGTTTTGTCTCCTTTTTTGTGCAATAGAGTAACTATCCCTATTCTGAAACTGTCTGGCATGTTGTTTCGACTGGAAAATTCGTTAAAACCAGTAATCAGATCTGGTGCTAAAATATCCCAAAAAGTCCGGTAAAATTCGAGGTTGAGCCCGTCCTCCCCGGGTGATTTGCCTTTTTTCATAGTCTTTATGCACCCATTCAGTTGGGGTGGGTAAAGTCCGATGTTAAAAAGGTGTCTTGACGCACTGATCTTGAAATATGATCTAATACATGCCCCATTTCATTCTTATGTGTTTCTTTCTTTTCATAGAATTTTTTGTAGTAGTCTTCGACTAATTTGGTTATTTCACTGCTTTCCTTTGTTATTTGCCCGTTTTTGTTTTGAAGTTTAAAAAGCCCCTCACTTTTGCTCATTTTTTTTTTAAAAGTAGCGTGTACATTTTTCCCCTTCTTCTATTTCTCTTCCTCTGCATCTTATTATGATGCCTTTGCTCTTTATTTCCGCCAAAGCGTTTAGTTCTTGTTTGGTCTCTCTGATTTCATCATTAAAGTCCATCCCCTTTTCTGTTAGGATGAAATAGCGTTGGAGTCTGTAGTCCCGACATGCGTTGCATCTCTTTAAGTTTCTTGTTTTTCCCTGCATTTTTAAAAAAGGTCTGTGTTCGTTTCTTTGTCATCTCCCACCATTGTGCTCGTGAATCATACGAGTCTTGAAGGGTCTGTCAGTCTTTGTACAGCTCCCTGTATTGTGCGGCTAGAGCCTCATCCTCCAGCAGGGAGCAGTTTAACTTCCACAGACCCTTCCCAACAGTCATACCTGAAGGAAATGAGAGAGAGCAGGACAGTAGCAAGTGATCCGAAAAAAAAACAGGAATTAAACTTGCATCACTCAGTGCTAAACCCCTTGTAAATATGTAGTCTATTCGAGAGGCTCTGGCATTGTCACTACTGAACCAGGTGAAGCCCTCCTCTCTTGGATGTATGGATTTGAAACAGTCCTCCAGTTTAAATATCCGGCACATGTCTTGTAATAAAGTAGATGTTTTATCTACTTTAAACTCCTCATCGGTCCTCTTTCTATCCTTCCTACTTAGGATGCAATTAAAATCTCCTCCCACGATTAGTGGTTGATGGCCTAGCATATGCGACTGGATGTCCTCAAAAGAGTTCGTACCTGAGTTGTATGTCGGGATGGCCGTATATGTTATTGAGGCTAAAATCATTCCCTATGTAGGAAAGTCTTGCTAAGATTGCGCGTCCGTCTCTCATCACAGTACTCCCCTTTATGATGAGTTGAGGGTTGTTTATTAAAATGGCTTCCCCATCGTTACGGTTTTCATTCGAGCCACTCCATGATGACGGAAATGGCCAAATCTCTTCCCACTGTTTATAATTTTTTAGAAAGGGGATGCAGCATTCTTGTAGTAAAAACACATCCGTTCTGAACGATACAACGCTGTGAGCCTTAACCTTTGATCTCACACTTCTCACATTGATAATAGAGAATGTAATGTTCATAAGTGTTGTTAAAGTATTTAAACTACTTAGACAAAACCGGGGGATCCGAGTCCATTCTTTGGTGATCATCGAATGTCACCTGTGTCGGACTCACCACTTAAGAGCAGTACCTAATTTGGAGACTCACCGGGGAAAACTCTGGAATCCTCTGACTTTCTGTCTGTGGTTCCAGGTCTTCCCCTTTTTTATGGGTTAGGGGGTGAGCCAGAGGACCTATCGAGGGGTCTCTTACTTCCCTGCCCACAAAGGGTCGGATTTTTTCCCTCCCCGACTTCCACCGGCTCAACTTCATACAGTTCCCTTGTGGGCTTTTCCATCGGCAATCAGCTTTCTTCTAAATCCCTTCTCTTTGTTTCCGGTGTTTTCACCACCCCCAATTTTGTCTTACTTTTACCCCTCTTTCCAGTGCCCGTATGGGTTTTTGGAGAGTCGTTCGCCATTTTGATTTGTTTGTCTTTTCCAAATCCTGGTAGTGGCATAGCAAACAATTTTGCTATTTTGGACTCTCTTCCAGGCCCTTCCTGATTAATATGTGTTTTTGGAGTGGCAGTTGCCTTTTCTATTTGTTTGTCTTGTCCAAATTCAGGTATTGAATGAAAAATCGAATTAGAATTTCCATTTCCTTCCTGACTCAAATTTGATTCTTTGGTCTCTCCATGGGTTTTGGGAGGGACATCTGTATTTTCAAGTTGTTTGTCTTGTCCATTTTCTTTGTGCATTTCTTGTTCATCTTCATTGGGTATTTCCATAACTTTATTCATTTCCTGTTCATTCTCATTTGGTATTTCCACAACTTTATTCATTTCATTGTCTTTGTTATCTTTATTCGTTTCATTGTCTTTGTTACATTTATTAATTTCATTATCTATGTTGTCTGACATCATTTCATTGTCTTTTTTGCCTTTGTTAACTGCCTTCCTAGCTTTCAACTTGTTAGCAAACAATTTCGGGCAGTTCCTATAGAGGTGGTTCGTTTCTCCACAGAGATTGCATTTTCTGCTATTGGTACATTCCTCAAAGGAATGTCCAATTGTCCTGCACTTTTCACAAAAAAATTTGATCACATACCTCAGCCAGATGCCCATGCTCACTACATTTGCGACAGAGTTTCGGTTGTCCTTGATAGTGGATAAAGCCATGGTTTTCCCCCAGGACTATCATCGACGGGAGGTGTTTCAGTCCCTGAAAGCCCTGAGGATCTTGCCATTGCTGGATGGGTATCCTCCAGGCACAAGTCCAAACGTTTTTCTCATCCCTCACCTTCATAGCCTGGCCTTTTATCGAGCAATATCTACTCAACCAATAACAGATGTCATCAGCATTCACCACTTCATTAAACATTCTGACAATGACTATCTTGCTAGCATTATCAGTCAGCTTCTCCAATGTAAATCCAGAAAACTGGGGCCTCACCCCCTCAAAGTTATTCCAAGACTCTTGATAAAGAGCCGCCGTTACAAAACTTACATCAAAGCCTTTGCCAGAAGGCAAGCTTATGGCGCAATGTAACTCCTCCGGTTAAACTTCAGAATTTTTTCAATAAACTTGTTCATAAAATCAAGTCTTGACATTCCTACATCTTTGAACAAGAATCGTACGCAGTTATATCTCCGCCCGCCGGCATAATGCCCTGCCATGGCAGGACTCGGCTGCTTTACTTCTAGCACTGTCAAAATGGTTCGAATTGTAAAATTAATAGTTAACAACACACTCAAAACTGACGCAAAAGAAAGTTCAAACGCAGAGAACGAGCAGTGCTAACCTTCCGCCAACATGCATATCACAATAATCCGCGGTTCTTTGAACGCACCATGATGCCTGCCGACATTTCTGCCTCTCCCAAGTGTCAGCACCGGATATCCACACCTTTCTTTGAAGCTTGTATCTGTCCCTCGTATTGTCCTGACATTTGCTCTTCCATTTAACTTAGGGCGTTTTAATTCAGGTTCGGCCATTGCGACTTGATGATTGTATCCAAAGAAAAATCAAAGCTGTGTTGTAATGTAGGCCTACTGCTCTGCTTTCGCTTTGTTCACGTGTGATCGGAATGATGCATGATGGGAAATCCCCAGTTGGCAGACGCTCGCTCCGTTTGCAACGGAAAAAACGATACCGAAATAGAGGCGAACTCGTTTGACTTGATTGATTTGGCTATTCGTGATAATCAGTGTATACCGGATGAACCAATAATTGACAGATTTGCATCTTTCCGTACAGATTTTTTTGTACGTTGTACACGTCTTAAAATGCATAATAAACGTACTTTGTACGGCAAAAACGTACAGGTTGACAGGTATGGTGACAGAATCGGCGAAAAAATGTTAGTGATTGTAAATTAAAGTTTAATAGGATTCCAGCATATACTCCTGATCGAAGAAAAAGAAGAGAGTTGTGGTAAATGCCTTAATGTGAAAAGATTGAACCGAGGCACTCCTCAAAATGCTCAGGTTTGCAGCGCACACTTCTGCCCAATTCCATTCCCCTCACTTGGCCCTGAGAACCATCCAGTGAGGTTCCCTCTGCAGGGAAGTCCCCTCAGTGAGAGAAGAACAAGTGAACATTGTCGCCTAAGAAATGGGACGGCACTTGCAAGGTTTCACCCCATTCCAGTAGATGGCGGTAGTACTAATTGGCTCTAGACCTCAGTGACGTATTGGCCTACATCACATGTAAACAACTCGAGTCTCAACCTGCGGTGAGGCGGTTGGAGAGTCTGTGCAAGGTTGAAAATGCCCGCTACAGCTGTGTTATTAGCGATCGCCTGGAAGCTCATCACGTTTTCAAATGTGTGTTTGTTTCAAGTTTTGATAGTTTCTGAAATAAGATTTGATTAATGAATGGTATGGTAGCGGTCCACATCACTTCTTTTTTGATTGTAGTTCATTGTTGATGAAGAATGGTTGAAGTCATGGATGTCTACAGGCCTTTCCACATGTTGCTCACATTCATTTTTTAGTTTGTTGATGAACAAGAATAGCGGAAGATAAAATTGGTCAGTTATACGATTTCAATGTATATCCATGTTGTATATTTGGACTGGTGTAAAATTACAGCTCTGTTGGATGTCAAAAAATGGGACACTGATTTACAAGGAAATTTGAAAGTGGCACTCCACACCGAAAAGGTTGCTGACCCCTGATGTAGATCAAATAGAATTTTGCATTACCTTGTATTTCATTTTTAAGTATTCCCATGTTTCTGCATATTGTCTTGTGATTCTCCCCTCCAGGCCGATCGCTTCGACAGCTGTACTATGACATTAGATTGGGTTAAGGCATTGTCACGATGAGATTGCAAAACTGCAAGTTAGGCTACTCACTTCCACAGTTGTTTTGTGGTGAACTTTTTCTTTGTGAACTGCTCATAACTTCTGCCCTGAATTTGATCAGGACTTTGGTTTGCGCCACAGTCCCTGAAACATTAGCCCACATGACCATATTAGACACAAGTTGCTCACTAATAGGCTGATTCAACTTGATGTGAGACAGGAAATTATAGAATGTGTTCTGGATAATTATTTAATAGTGAATTGATACACAAACCTGACATGTTATTCTTATGGCTGTAAAAGCCATCTATTGGCGAGCATCACATATGCTTTAGAATTGTCTCCACATTTGGACAACATTTTGAGAAGGTAATTAGTTTATATGTGTTGACAGAAACAAAAACACTTATTTACTTTTTTAATTACTATTCTATGTTCAACATTCTACTCTATGAATGTCAGCCCATTTAAAAATGAATCTTTGACGTCAATAGCGGTCAATGACAGTAAAAGAAGTAACATTATTAATGTTGTAAAGCAGGGGTGAGCAAATCTTTTGAGTGGCATGCACTGGGTTAAAAAGGTGGCAAAACTTTTCTCATTTATGAATACAGTGGGACCTCGCTACTTCGCGGTTCGACGTTCGCGGCTTCAGAGCTTCGCGGTCTGTAATGGTTAAAAAAAAACTTTTTTTTTTTTTTCTTTTTTTTTTAAAGGGGCGTCACTACTTTGCAGATTTTCACTTTTTGCGGGAATCCCCCTCGGCCGACGACCCTAGCACGGCGGGCCGTTCTCGTTTCCCGGCGCGCGGTTTCGGTGCGGCTTCCGCTTCACCGCCCACCCGCCTAACCCCACAGGTCCCCCCAGCTGCCCCTTTTCCCCGCGGCCGCCCGTCCGTCGGCCGGAGCCATCGAAGGCCGCGTAGCGCCATGTAGAGCCATCGCGGCCGGGTGCCGGCCTCCGCGCCGAGCGCCCGACCCGCTCGGCTTGTTGCGGTGTTGTGCGTATCGCGCCCGAAAGTACCCGCACCGCGGGTTAGGGGCTCGCTCGCGGGAGCACCCGCGGTGCGGCGCAAGTATAAACCCTGTGGTGAATTTGTCTCCGATCGTCCCAGGCGGACATAAAATCGCCCAGCTGTACGACTCTTAGCGGTGGATCACTCGGCTCGTGCGTCGATGAAGAACGCAGCTAGCTGCAAGAACTAATGTGATTTGCAGCTGCGATTGGCTGGCAACCAGTTCAGGGTGTCTCCTGCCCACTGATGGCTGGGATGGGTCATTTTGTAATATTTTTTAAGATTTCTTGAGTTGTAATTTTGTGGTAGAGACACACAGGGACAAAGCTGGCACAAAAAATTATATTGGTTTTATAAGTACCGCATTTTCACGACTATAAGGCGCACCGGACTAGAAGACGCTATAGTGGGAATGTCAACAAAACAGTCAGATGGTTCAGTCAAACTTATTAACCCCTTAACATTCTGACAGCTTGCAAAGAAGCAAATACGTGTCTCAGACACGTACGTATACGGTGTCTGTTCGATGTCACCAATAACTCAAATGCGTCATTCCACATATCATTAGGAAGGTAAAACTCTTGGGATTCAAGAAATGCCAACCATTTCTTAATTTATATTTTCTTTTCACTGACAACTGTGTGGACAGCAAAGTAGGAATTTCATTCTGCAGAGAAATGTGGTTCTTTTAGATAGATAGATAGATAGATAGATAGATAGATAGATAGATAGATAGATAGATAGATAGATAGATACTTTTTTCATCCCCGAAGGGAAATTCACATTTCCAGCAGCATCCCTGAGCTGAGAACAATACAATAATAAAGCAAAAAGAATACAATATAAAAATACCCAGTGTGACGTGCAAGTGCCCACTGTAGCGTGTTATATAGAATAACTAAATAGTGCTACGCAGAATACATATTGCAATAAGATTCGGTAATATGCAATGTACTGTGCATATGACAATAAACACTTTGAATTGAATTTAATTTAAAAATATACTCATCACAGAAACATCGAGATCAGTTTGAAACATGATACTGGAAAAATATAAAGCCGGGGTAGCTCACCAATGTCGTCTTGCACGTTCAATAATAATACGCAAGCATGGTACTCTTACATCCAGGAGTGTAGTAAATCCAGCAGTGTAGTGTAAAATGCAGTGTAAAATATTTACACACTCCAACACATGCAATAATGACAACAAATAAAAGAAAAAAATCCCCTGAGAAGTATCTGCATCGATAGACATTGCTTGTTGCTAGCTTTCTGTTTAGCCCCATAATTCGTGTTTGCATACAGACTAGTAAAAAATGTTTTCTCCATGCCGTAGAGCAACCTAACGTGTGATTCACATTAATCTTTTTCGGCCAATTGCAGGCTTTGTTTTGCCCCGCTTTAGCCTATGCGAGCCTGTAAATGCTAAAAAGGACCCACCTCCTTTACCTCTGAATAACTTTAGCCAACAGTGACCTATTCAAATGATGACTGACTTTATATGTGTGTGTTTGTGTCTGTACAGTGAAGAAAATAAGAATTTGAACACCTGCTATTTTGCTATTTCTCCCACTTAAAAATCATGGACGGATCTGAAATTTTCATCGTAGGTGCATGTACACTGTGAGATGAACTAAAAAGGAAAATCCAGAAATCTCAATGCATGTTTTTTTAACACTTTTTTCATGTGATACAGCTGCAATTAAGTATTTGAACACCTGTGTGTCATCTAGATTTCTGACCCTGACAGACAGGTAAATCGGCCCGTTAAAAGCCCACCAGCACTCCTTGTACAATCAGATGCACCTGTTTGAGGTAGTTAGCTGCTTATAAACACCTGTCCACCCCATACAATCAGTAAGACTTTAACTTGTAACATGGTGAAGACCAAAGACACCAGAGACAAAATTGTTCACCACCACAAGGCTGGAAAGGGCTACGGAACAATTGCCAAGCAGCTTGGTAAAAAAAGGTCCACTGTTGGAGCAATTATTAGAAAATGGAAGAAGCTAAACATGACTTTCATTCTCAATCGAACGGAACCCCGTGCAAAATATCATCTTGTGGGGTCTCAATGATCCTTAGAAAGGTAAGGAATCAGCCCGAAACTACACGATAGGAGTTGGTCGATGACTTGAAAAGAGCTGGGACCAACGTTTCCAAACTTACTGTAGGTAATACACTAGGACGTCATGGTTTGAAATCATGCATGGCACAAAAGGTTGCCCTGCTTAATCCAGCACATGTCAAGGCCCATCTCTAATTTGCATATGACCTTTTGGATGATACAGAGGAGTCATGGGAGAATTTTTTGTGGTCAGATGAGACCAAAATAGAACTTTCGGGTCATAATTCCACTAAGCGTGTTTGGAGGAAGAATAAAAAAGTACAATCCAAAGAACACCATCCCTACTGTGGTTGGGGTGGTTGCATCATGCTTTGGGGGTGTTTTCCGCACATGGGATAAGACGAGTGCACCGCATTAAAGAGAGGATGACTTGGGCAGTGTATTGTGAGATTTTGGGGAACAACCGCCTTCCCTCAGTCAGGGCATTTAAGATGGGTCGTGGCTGGCTCTTCCAACACAACAACGACCTGAAGCACACAGCCAGGAAAACCAAGGCGCGGCACCATAAGAAGCATATCAATGTTGTAGCATGGCCCAGCCAGTCTCCAGACCTGAACCCCATCGAAAATCTTTAGAGGGAGCTCAAACTCTGTGTTTCTCAGCGACAGCCCAGAAACCTGACTGATCTAGAGAAGATCTGTGTGGGGAGTTGGCCAAGATCCCTCATGAAGCGTGTGCAAATCTGGTGAAAAACTCCAGGAAATGTTTGACCTCCTTAATAGCAAACAAAGGCTATTGTACCAAAGATTCACATTCATTTTCTCGGGTGTTTAAGTACTTATTTGCAGCTATACACACAAATAAATCGTTAAGAAATCATGCATCGTGATTTCTGGATTTTTCTTTTTAGTTTATCCCTCTCACATTGAACATGCACCTACATGCACCAACACCCGTGCTTGCCAAAAGCTCACTGTGCCAGCGACTAATGCTAGAGAGTAGAGGAAACAGAAAGTCATCCAAAAACATGTAAATAAGACCCAAAAAAACACAACGACTTTTGTGTATCTGCTGAATCTGACTTTAAAAGCTATTCAATATTGTAAATTTTATTTTGGTATTGTGTTCATTGTTTACATTATCATATTTTTTTTCATGGCCGCACGTATTACCAACATTTTTATCACATACAAATTTTTAGTTTTAGCTGAGACAGAATGAAACAAAGTTTTATACCGATGTAAAAAAAAAAATATATAGGAGTTTTTTGTAAACATTGTAATGTGCAAAGGGGGCTGGGCCTAACCTGGAAGCAAAATTTTACTTGCGCTGGTCAGAAAATATATGAAAAGAAAACTGTCATTGCTGTTAGCTGTCGTCATGTTGTATGTATGTGTGTCAGAATCGGGAAAAAAAAACGTTAGTTATCGTAAATGAATGTTTTATAGGATCCCAGTGGACACTCATGATTGCAAAAAAACAAGAGTTGTGGTAAATGCATTTAAGTGAAAAGATTGGACCTAGGCACTCATCAAAAATGCTCCAGTTTGGGGCACCTACTTCGATCACACTTTACGTCAGGTAAAGAGAAATTAAACATTAATGATTGTTGCTTTAATTATTGTTGTATTTATTTATTTTTTTAATTTAAGAGACACCTCTTTTGATTAGGCTACACGCTAACAGTTAGCTGAAGCTAAGAAAATAAAACAATACTTTGCCTTAATAAGTAAATTGAACTTGATGGCAGCCATCTTAAAGGTTTAGTTTCTCCTCCACGATATGAAGCGTGTGCTGCAAACTCTAGTGTATTAGATGAGTGCCTCGGTCCAATCTTTTTGCTTTAATGCATTTACTACGACTCTCTCCTTTTTTGTTGATCAGGAATGTCCGTTGGGATCCTGTAAAATTCAATTTATGATCACTTAGGTTTTTTGTTCAACTCTGGCATACAAACGCACAACATGACGACAACTAGCAGCTACAAAAGCTTTCTTTTCTTCTGTCTTCTGACCGGTGCAAGTATTCTTTTGCCTCCAACTTTCACTTTGAAGTCACGTGTGACATAGGCTATGAAAGTCTCTATACACGAATGAATAAAGTATGTTCTCCACATAATTGTACTTAAGGTCCGTTTCTGGGAGCGCATCACGATCCTTTGCGACAACCAGGAGAGCAGGTAGATCACACAAGTGTACAGTTTTTACGACAAGTGTCTACGCAGCTACGACAAGTGTCTACAAAAGCTTTCTTTTCTTCTGTCTTCTGACCGGTGCAAGTATTATTTTGCCTCCAACTTTCACTTTGAAGTCACGTGTGACATAGGCTATGAAAGTCTCTATACACGAATGAATAAAGTATGTTCTCCACATAATTGTTCTTAAGGTCCGTTTCTGGGAGCGCATCACGGTCTTTCGCGACAACCAGGAGAGCAGGTAGATCACACAAGTGCACAGTTTTTACGACGAGTGTCTTGGCAAGTACGGCAACGCCAATGTGTGGAAGTACTTCACTGACCTGTTTGATTACCTTCCGCTCACCGGTAGACTCTCAGGTAAAACATTTGGATGGTTCCATCATGTACAGAAGAAGAGTGAGGGGAAAAATATAATACAGTACTCAAGAAGGTGGAGGTTTTTGCAGGTCTTTTGTCTTCACGGGGGTTTGTCACCTTCCATTGATACACTGGATCATATCAGGGCTCTGGATTGTTTACAGGAAGTACCTCATGAGGTTTAAAAAATGCGAAGACATTACAGGAACCCCCCGCTATTCACTTTTGGCGGTTTTGCTACTTTCGGGATTTTCGTCGTGCATTGTGTTCTGTATTCTGATTGGCTAAACAGTCACCGCGTCCCTTTTCTGCCTGTCTGCCAGTGCACCAATAACGTTTGACAAAGCTACATTATATACTGAAGATATATACTATTTTATACACTGTTTTATCTTACACAAAGTCAAATATACTTGTTCTAAAATCTGACTTCAGTGTTTGAGGGCAAACTATGAGAGGCTTGTCGTAAACCGCACGTTGCCTTGGAATGTGCCTTTTTTTCTTTTCTGTTTGTGCAGATGACAATAATTTAATCACCTCGCCTGGGGCAAGGGCGATGACCTATCACCCTTCTCCCAATGCTTAAAATTGCATCAACACGGTGCGGACAGTCCATCCCAGGTGGCATAAAAGGGGCAACCCGGAAGCCCCCCTCGTCTCCTGCACACGATTAAAATTGGCACAGACAGAGACCTGATTTCTTTAACTATGTGATTCGGCTAAAATTAATATGTGAACTATATGCGGCCCTCGGCTCAATAATTTCCCTGACTTTAGAACATGCTCCAACTGTACTGAATTTGACATGACACGTGAAGTGTATTAGGAGTCAGATTGCAGTTTAGTAAATGTTAAAACCTTACAATACGCACTAATCATTTTCAATATTGAGTTTCTCTAAAGCCATCACTTTAACCAACATAAAAAGACCAATAAAAGCACCAAAAGGCAGAGGAAGATGCTTTTTATCGCCAACAAAGTTGAACTTCTCGACATGCTAAAGGAAGGTAAAAGCATTTTCATGCCACATTTTATTTTCCCCATAAATTAATGATAAACAAAATAGCATCCGAAGTAAAGTGGATTGTTTTGATATGTTCAGAATTAGTCTTTAATTTTTTTTTAATATGGCCTGACAAACAAAAAATATAATGATAATATATTGTCACAGTCATAACATGAGTGCATAATTCACTTTTTTGGGCCAAAGTGAGATTTTTGCTGTTCCCATAGAAAGCTGCTTTACCTGCACAAGTGTCCAAGTCAGTCTGACGATTATATTTCAGATAACCAATCAATAGTGCAATATAGTAGCAAGACTATTTTTGAAATTATAATTTGACAGCACCAAAGTAGAATGTGAGAAAAATGAAAAGATTTTTGTAAGCACCAGGACATTAGAAAAATATAGCCGCAGGATTATTCTCCATCCATCCATCCATCCATTGTCTTCCGCTTATCCGAGGTCGGGTCGCGGGGGCAGCAGCGTTAAAAGGGAAGCCCAGACGTCCCTATCCCCAGCCACTTCCTCCAGCTCATCCGACGGGACCCCGAGGCGTTCCCAAGCCAGCCGAGAGACATAGTCTCTCCAACGTGTCCTGGGCCGCCCCCGGGGCCTCCTGCCGGTGGGACATGCCCGGAACACCTCCCGAGGGAGGCGTCCAGGAGGCATCCTTATTAGATGCCCGAGCCACCTCAACTGGCTCCTCTCAACGCGGAGGAGCAGTGGCTCTACTCCGAGTCCCTCCCGGATGACTGAGCTTCTCACCCTATCTCTAAGGGAGAACCCAGCCACCCTGCGGAGGAAACTCATTTCGGCCGCTTGTATCCGGGATCGAGTTCTTTCGGTCATGACCCAAAGTTCATGACCATAGGTGAGGGTAGGAACGTAGATGGACTGGTAGATCGAGAGCTTTGCCTTTCGGCTCAGCTCCCTCTTCACCACGACAGACCGGTACAGGGTCCGAATGACGGCAGACGCTGCACCGACCCGTCTGTCGATCTCCCGTTCCATCCTACCCTCACTCGTGAACAAGACCCCAAGATACTTGAACTCCTCCACTTGGGGCAAGACCTCCTCCCCGACACGGAGGGAGCATACCACCCTTTTCCGACTGAGAACCATGGCCTCGGACTTGGAGGTGCTGATCCCCATCCCGGCCGCTTCACACTCGGTTGCGAATCGCTCCAGCGAGAGCTGAAGATCACGGGCTGAGGAAGCCAACAGCACCACGTCATCTGCAAAAAGCAGTGACGCAATGCTGAGGCCCCCAAACCGGACTCCATCCCCGCCAAGGCTGCGCCTAGAAATTCTGTCCATAAAAGTTATGAACAGAATCGGTGACAAAGGGCAGCCCTGGCGGAGCCCAACCCTCACCGGGAACGAATCCGACTTATTGCCGGCAATGCGGACCAGACTCTGGCACCGGGCATACAGGGACCGCACAGCCCGGATAAGACTGTGCGGTACCCCATACTCCCGAAGCACCCCCCACAGGGCCTCCCGAGGAACACGGTCGAATGCCTTCTCCAAGTCCACAAAACACATGTAGACCGGACAGGCAAATTCCCATGCACCCTCAAAGACCCTGAAGAGTGTATAGAGCTGGTCCAGTGTTCCACGGCCAGGACGAAAACCACACTGTTCCTCCTGAATCCGAGATTCGACTTCCTGGCGGACCCTCCTCTCCAGTACCCCTGAATAGACCTTACCAGGGAGGCTGAGAAGTGTGATTCCCCTGTAGTTGGAACACACTCTCCGGTCCCCCTTCTTAAAGACGGGAACCACCACCCCAGTCTGCCAGTCCAGAGGCACTGTCCCCGATGTCCACGCGATGTTGCAGAGGCGCGTCAACCATGACACGCCCACAACATCCAGAGCCTTAATGAAGTCTGGGCGGATCTCATCGACCCCCGGGGCCCTGCCACCGAGGAGTTTTTTGACAACCTCGGTGACTTCAACCCCAGTGATACGAGAGCCCAACCCAGAGTCCTCAGGCTCTGCTTCCCCAGAGGAAGACGTGCCGGTGGAATTGAGGAGGTCTTCGAAGTACTCCGCCCACCGATTCACAACGTCCCGGGTCGAGGTCAGCAGCGCCCCATCGGCACTATACACAGTGTCGATGGCACACCGCTTCCTCCCCCTAAGACGTCGGATGGTGGACCAGAATTTCCTCGAAGCCGTTCGGAAGTCGGCTTCCATGGCCTCGCCAAACTCCTCCCATGCCCGAGTTTTTGCCTCGGCAACCGCCAAAGCCGCATTCCGCTTGGCCAGCCGATACCTGCCAGCTGCTTCCAGAGTCCCACAGGCCAGGAAGGCCCGATAAGACTCCTTCTTCAGCTTGACGGCATCCCTCACCGCCGGTGACCACCAACGGGTCTGAGGGTTGCCACCGCGGCAGGCACCGACTACCTTGCGGCCACAGCTCCGATCAGCCGCCTCGACAATGGAGGCGCGGAACATGGTCCACTCGGACTCAATGTCCCCCGCCTCCCTCGGGACATGGGCGAAGTTCTGCCGGAGGTGTGAATTGAAACTTCTTCTGACAGGAGATTCTGCCAGCCGTTCCCAACAGACCCTCACAACACGCTTGGGTCTGCCGGGTCGGGCCGGCATCTTCCCCCACCATCGAAGCCAACTCACCACCAGGTGGTGATCAGTTGACAGCTCCGCCCCTCTCTTCACCCGAGTGTCCAGAACATGCGGCCGCAGGTCCGACGAAACGATGACAAAGTCGATCATCGAACTACGGCCTAGGGTGTCCTGGTGCCAAGTGCACATATGGACACCCTTATGTCTGAAAATGGTGTTCATTATGGACAGACCATGACGAGCACAGAAGTCCAATAACGAAACACCACTCGGGTTCAGGTCAGGGGGGCCGTTCTTCCCAATCACGCCCTTCCAGGTCTCACTGTCATTGCCCACGTGAGCGTTGAAGTCTCCCAGCAGTACGAGGGAGTCCCCAGGGGGCGCGCTCTCAAGCACACCCTCTAAGGACCCCAAGAAGGTTGGGTACTCCGAACTGCTATTTGGTGCATAAGCACAAACAACAGTCAGGACCCGTCCCCCCACCCGAAGGCGGAGGGAGGCTACCCTCTCGTCTACCGGGGTGAACCCCAACGTACAGGCGCCGAGCCGTGGAGCAATTAATATGCCCACACCGGCTCTGCGCCTCTCACCACGGGCAACTCCAGAGTGGAAGAGAGTCCAACCCCTCTCGAGAGGACTGGTACCAGAGCCCAAGCCGTGCGTAGAGGTGAGTCCGACTATATCTAGTCGGAATTTCTCAACCTCACGCACCAACTCGGGCTCCTTCCCTGCCAGAGAGGTAACGTTCCATGTCCCAAAAGCCAGTTTCTGTAGCCGGGGATCGTCGCGCCAAGGACCCCTCCCTTGGCTGCTACCCAGCTCTCTGCGCACCCGACCCCTTTGGCCCCTCCTACAGGTGGTGAGCCCATGGGAAGAGGGTCCCACGTCGTCCCTTCGGGCTGTGCCCGGCCGGCCCCCGTGGGTAAGGGTCCGGCCACCAGGCGCTCGCCAGCGGACCCCACCTCCAGGCCTGGCTCCAGAAGGGGGCCCCGGTAACCCGCGTCCGGGCGAGGGAAATCGAGGACCAAAGTTTTCTCTCATCATTAGGGGTCTTCTGATCTGCGTTTTGTCTGGCCACTCACCTAGGACCTGTTTGCCATGGGTGACCGTACCAGGGGCTTAAAGCCCCCGACAACATAGCTCCTAGGATCATTGGGACACACAAACTCCTCCACCACGATAAAGTAGCAGATCAAGGAGGAGGCAGGATTATTCTAAAAATTATAATTTGACAGTACAGAAGTTATAATTTTTGTTGGTTTTTTTTTGATCGCTTATAAAGTACTGTACTGTACTTGTCTGGAATGTTCTTTTCATGCCTCATGTTTGTTTTCCAATTATGCCCACATGATAGCAAGAAACTATAATTTGAAGTAACGTAGATTGTGTCCTGAATCAATACAGCAGTGCAATATAGCAGCATGATTATTCCCAATATTATAATTTGACAGAACAGAGGTTATTTGATTTTAAAAAAAGTACAATCAAATGCTTGAGCCTGTAAATTGTGTTTTATTGTTTTGCTTCAATGTGTAATAGAGTATTTAATAAATAAAAAAAGGTTTCTACTTCGTGGGTTATGACAATTGCGAGACCTTTTTGAACATAGCGACTGCGATAAACGAGGGATTGCTGTATAGGTAAAGTATTTTTGATTTCGAAATAACAATATTTTTGTTCTGGGGCATGTGCGACCTGCTGTCGTCAGACCCCGACGACCGCGGCGGCTGGGGGATCTCGCCTCACACTTTTGGTCAGGACATTTCGGAGACCTTCAATTACACCAACCGCCTCACATATGCGATTTTTCTTCTATATTTTAAACACTGGCTTACAGTAAGTTGTGGCTTATTCTTCCTTCCCTTTTAAAAAAAATATTCGCAAAGCTGATAGTCGCAAGGGTGTCGGCAGGGGATTCGGACGCATTGTTCATGTGTAACCGACCTGGATTAAGGGAGTTAACACAAGCTTTTTATTTATTTTGTATTATTATTTTGAGGAGAGAGGAAATTGTGCTTGCAATTACTTACTTGAGCTTTAGAGATAACGCAATCACAATCCTCATATCTCCGTGAGAGATTAAAAACAAGCTGTAGGATGCACTTGGTCAGTTTTTTTTAAACTGCCTGGAAACTGTGCAGCCCCAGTTGTTTACAAGGTAGACTTGGGAGCTGTGGTCATCCTCCCAGGATCCTCGGGCTTGAGATTGATGGCAGACCACTGATTTGAAGGGTTGAACCCTACCACCATTCACTACCAGTGATCTCGTAATAGTATTTTCCTTCCCGGATTTCCCTTGACTTTACTTTGACTGTGACTTTTGAAGAAACTCAACTGAAAGGGTCATCCCTTTTTTTAAAAAAAAATTCAATTTGGCCCAATATTCTGTAAACATTTTATGTTGTAAATGTTCAAAGTTTTCACTAAAGTTATATTTTTCCTATTGTGTCGTTCGGTTGTGTTTCCAGGCTCCTAGAAGAACCTAGAGGTGTTCATACCCTGAAGTGGGTTACACATGTCTACACCAGTTACAAACTACAATGGCTGTGCAGCATTAGAGCATGAATGAATGAATGAAAACTTTTATTTCGAACATTAAAATAAAAACAGGACGAAAACAATGAGTCAACAACAAAATAATGTCACTTAACATGTTCGAAAAGGGGTAGTCAGAAGCAGATGCTTATTTTTCATACCCCTTTATCTTCCCTATTAAATACAATTTACAAATCCTCCTTTCCTATTATGTCTAATATAACAAAATCTTGTGGATATACTTATTACATAGGTCAGATAACAATAATTATAATAATTACTATAATCACATATTTTATACACTAATCTTCGCAATACCCATCCCTCAACGTCATAATGCGCCTAGTTACCAAATGTCACTGCGGCACCAATGATAATAACAACAATAAAAATAAACATAATATTTATAATAACAGTTCTGATATGATGATAGCAACAATAACAACAAGTTAACCATAGTTTTAAACGCAGTATTTCCAATCTCCCTCATATCCCATTCTCTTCATCCCTGTATTTCGCCAGTACTGCTTTTTTGTATCTAAATTTGAACACACCTACTTTGAGACACAAAAACATATTAGGGTAGTATTGCCCTTTTGGCAGGGTCATTGGTACATGAGAATGATAAATCCAAAGAGTAAGACTGAGTCCAGATGGAGACTAAAACCTTGAAATTAAAGTACGAACAGCCCAAATATGTAATTGTATACTTAGAAATTAATACATTGTTTGGAAAGTATTAACCTCAAGATGCAAATAATCCAAGGAGGGAAAAAATGAGACAGGAAGAAAAGCAGCTGTTCAGTCATCTTTTTGCTCTTTTTTGGCGGTGAAAAAAATCCAGATTCAACAAAATCAAAAGTGCTGAGTCAGCTTTTTGGGGGGCATTCTTCACGTCTACCTGACTGCCTGTGAAAGGTGGTGGTCATATCTAGACTCCTCCCTTTTTCTTGGGTGGACAGACACACAAACAAACAGATATAGGAATATCTATATACAAACAAAAACATTATCGCTTTACTCGCAGGTTATAACAAAGGAGGGGTATATGATAATTATCGGGCTGACAGTTAGTGGTCTGATAACAGCTGTCACAGTTTTCAGCTCAATAGGGAAAATATAGCTGATAACTAGTCACCTGCTGCCACAATAAGACATTCAACTTGTTGGAAAGATTTCAAGCTATTAAATCCAATGATTTTTTATATACTAATAGCAAAACTTGGTCTCTATCATGTGTGCAAGGGATGGGACAGCTTAAGATGAGTTGCGTAGCTCAGCATGTGTACAATGTTGTGATCTTATCGGCTTCTGAATTTTTGTCACTAGAGTTTATTTTAAGAATGTTCTTGTCGCATTCTTGAGTACAAGTTATTGCCAATTTATTCAAGTTTACTGTGTAAATTGATTAAGACTGACAGTCAAGTCATATATATTTGTACAGCCCTTGATCACAAAAAGTCACAAAGGGCTTCACAGACCACCATTACAACATACCCTAACTTGAAACTTTGGTTCACAAATAAGTGTCTTTATTGCAGCACACTACGTAACGTTTTTTTTTTTTTCAATGTAAGAAATTGACATGAATGAGTTCATTATTATAGCAGTTTAAACCTGCGGCTTAAAATCTGGTGCGGTTTGTATTTTTTCCTTCAATGGATAGTGTATAACATTTAGTGCGTCTCATTGGTACGAAAAAAACTTTCATTCAGCAAAAAGAAAAGAAAATGATTCAAATACTAGGCTAAAATACATGAACTAACATACCAATGTTAAGTTTTATAATGAATCAGAGGGCGAGAAATATGTCATTTTACCTAGTGGAATCCCTACCTAATGGTCCCTGCCATGTTTTTCTGTCATCTTGCTGCTACCGTAAGCTCCGTGACACGGATCTTCGTTCACATTAAACAACAGTGCCATCTAGTAGTAAAATATTACACACTGGGGCTTTATATTTGTGCTTTTTGGTTTGAACAAATTTATTGACACTAAAAACAGAAAACAATCATGACAATCTCAACAGCAATTAAGCACATTCACAATATTATATTCCAATATTACGTTTTTAACAGCAAACACAAAGTGAGGTTTGAACAAACCTTCTCGAAAATCAAACATATTCACAATTTCATTATATAACATCTTTGTTAGTGTCAATAGATCCGTCCAGGCCAAAGTCGATTGTCCTCGGTCTGAACAAATCCACCGACACCAACAGCAGCAAAACACAGCCATCAAGCATATTCACAATTTTTTTTATATTTGACAATATGACGTGACGATATGACGTTTTAACATTTTTTCCTGACATTTTCAACATCAATTAAACAATTTCAGAGTTATTTTCTTTTAACAGTAGTTAACCAGAGTGTAAAAGGCAATGCTATTGTGCAAGGGCATAGCTCTGCCATCCCACCCTCCCAAGCAGCATTCTTCCAGTCCTCTGTGTGGGTCCTTTCCCTTCTGCGTGGGTCCTTTCCCTTCTGGGTTCCACAACCCAGGCCGTTGCTGCCGGGACTCCCACAGTGTAGCTCCGGCTCCCCCCTCCGGGTGGGTGCAGACGAGTCTTCTTTATGGCTGCGTCCTAGGCCCGCCGCTCGCAGATTGTATGGTATCTGCAGCCATTTGGAGCACAGCCACGGGGGGGATCTGCCTGCACCTCCATACCAGCAGGTTTCTGGAGGTCCAGATGGCGTCCTTGATGGCGGCGAGAGTGAGCCAGTCCCTGGCAAAGTCGTTCCGAGGCCTCCTCGACCGACTCACCCCGTAAAGCACGTACTGTGCATCAGGGACCTCTCCTGCTGGCAAGTCCGGGAACTTTCCTAGTTGTTCGGCCATTGTCCACAAGACCTGGGCAGCGCTGCACTCACAAAGAAGGTGCCTCACCGACTCCTGGGCGCCACAGCCAGGTCGAGGGCACGTCGAAGTCGCTGACATTCCTCGGTGGTGCATTACAGCTCTGACTGGGAGAACTTCATGAGCCACCATCCATGACAAGTCTCGTAGTCTGTTTGGGAGGGCAGGATGATTGACGTTGCTCCAAACCGTTGTGGATTCGCCAAACGCAAGCCCCCGCACAGGGCTTACTGTAGCTCGCTCTTGCACAATAGCAATAAGGGCCCTGTGGTTTTGTAAAGTGTAACATTCTTGTGTTTCCAAATCAAACTTCTTCAAAAAATCCCGAATAAAGAGATGTGTTGGTGGCAAGTTAAACGAAACTGGAATCAAACGATTGTCTGGTACAAGCTTTAGCTTCCGCAAATATGAGCCCAACCAAAAACGGGTCATTGCTTGACTTTTCGGGTTGTTGGGTGGGCCCACAGCGTTTTGGAAGTGGAGAGAGACATATTTGCTTCCCAGGAAAAGCTGGAGGTCAGGCACTCCTTTCCCCCCTTTTTCCTTTTTCTTTTTCATTGTATCTCTTTTTATCCTTTCCCACTTTGAGCCCCAGACAAAGCGAAAGATGGCTCGGTCCAGTTGTAACAGCACGTTTCTTTTAGGCATAAAAATTAAACTGATTGACAAAAGCATTGGGAGGATGATCGCTTTGATGATTAGGACCTTCCCCTCTATTGTCAGTTTTCTTAGTGACCAAAAAACAAGTTTTTGCTTAACTTTCCTTGTCACGTCATCCCAGTTGGTCTCGCCTCCTCCATCCTCATTGAATTTTATCCCTAGGATTTTCTGGTCTGTCTTTAACACCGTCAGCGGGAGTCCTGCCTTTTCTGTCTCTTTCCACATTCCATAAAACTTCACTTGTGATTTTTCTCTATTTAGCCTTGACCCAGACGCCCTCCCAAACAGGTCAGTCAAGTCAAGGGCTCTTTCAACAGATGCGCGGTCAGTACACAAAATATTAAAATCATCCATGTACAAAACACACTTGGTAATTTGTCCCCCACTTCCTGGGATATTGATGCCTTCGACAAATCTATCTTTTCTTAACATTTGTGCCAAAGGTTCAATGCAAAGAACATAGAGAAGGGGAGACATAGGGCAACCTTGACGTACACCGCAGTTGATCTCGATTGCTTCCGATAAATTCCCGTTAATCATGAATTTGCTGTAGATGTCTCGGTATAGCAGTCCTACCCACTTGATGTATTTTTGGGGAAAACCACATCTTTGCAATACCCTGAAGAGGTATTGGTGCGAGACTCGATCAAAGGCTTTTTCAAAGTCTAGGTTTAGGACCGCTAGTCGCATGTTTCTGTCTCTTGCATAACAAATGGTGTCACGGATCAGCATGAGACTGTCGCTGATCTTCCTTCCCACAATGGCACAGGTTTGGTCTGGATCAACCAAGTCTCCCAAGACAACAGACATTCGTGTTGCTAGAAGCTTGCTGAAAATTTTACAGTCCACGTTTAAAAGCGTTATGGGTCGCCAGTTTTTTAAGTCAATTTTGTCTCCTTTTTTGTGCAATAGAGTAACTATCCCTATTCTGAAACTGTCTGGCATATGGTCTCGATTGGAAAATTCGTTAAAAACAGTTAACAGATCTGGTGCTAAAATATCCCAAAAAGTCCGGTAAAATTCGAGGTTGAGTCCGTCCTCCCCGGGTGAATTGCCTTTTTTCATAGTCTTTATGCAATCATTCATTTGGTCTTGGGTAAAGTCCGATGTTAAAAAGGGGTCTTGACGCACTGATCTTGAAATATGATCTAATACATGCCCCATTTCATTCTCATATGTTTCTTTCTTTTCAAATAATTTTTTGTAGTAGTCTTCGACCAATCTGGTTATTTCACTACTTTCCTTTGTTATTTGCCCGTTTTCGTTTTGAAGTTTAAAAATCCCCTCATTTTTGCCCATAATTTTTTTTAAAAAGTAGCGTGTACATTTTTCCCCTTCTTCTATTTCTCTTTCTCTGCTTCTTATTATGATGCCTTTGCTCTTTATTTCCGCCAAAGCGTTTAGTTCTTGTTTGGTCTCTTTGATTTCATCATTAAAGTCCATCCCATTTTCTGTTAGGATGAAATAGCGTTGGAGTCTTCTTTGTAGTCCCGACATGCGTTTCATCTCTAAGTTTCTTGTTTTTCCCTGCATTTTTAAAAAAGGTCTGTGTTCGTTTCTTTGTCATTTCCCACCATTGTGCTCGTGAATCATACGAGTCTTGAAGGGTCTGCCAGTCTTTGTACAGCTCCCTGTATTGTGCGGCTAGAGCCTCATCCTCCAGCAGGGAGCAGTTTAACTTCCACAAACCCTTCCCAACAGTCATACCTGAAGGAAATGAGAAAGAGCAGGACAGTAGCAAGTGATCCGAAAAAAAAACTGGAATTAATCTTGCATCACTCTGTGCTAAACCCCTCGTAAATATGTAGTCTATTCGAGAGGCTCTGGCATTGTCACTACTGAACCAGGTGAAGCCCTCCTCTCCTGGATGTATGGATTTGAAACAGTCCACCAGTTTAAATGTCCGGCACATGTCTTGTAATAAAGTTGATGTTTTATCTACTTTAAACTCCTCATCGTTCCTCTTTCTATCCTTCCTACTTAGGATGCAATTAAAATCTCCTCCCACGATTAGTGGTTGATGGCCTAGCATATGCGACTGGATGTCCTCTAAAAGTTCGTACCTGAGTTGTCTGTCGGCATGGCCGTATATGTTAATGAGGTTAAAATCATTCCCTATATAAGAAAGTCTTGCTAAGATTGCGCGTCCGTCTCTCATCACAGTACTCCCCTTTATGATGAGTTGAGGGTTGTTTATTAAAATGGCTACCCCATCGTTACGGTTTTCATTCGAGCCACTCCATAATGACGGATATGGCCAAATCTCTTCCCACTGTTTATAATTTTTTAGAAAGGGGATGCAGCATTCCTGTAGTAAAAACACATCTGTTCTGATAGTTTTTAAGAACGATAAAACACTGTGAGCCTTAACCTTTGATCTCACACTTCTCACATTGATAGTAGAGAATGTAATGTTCATAATTGTTGTTAAAGTATTAAAACTAGTTAGACAAAACCGGGGGATCTGAGTCCATTCTTTGGTGATCATCGAGATCATCGAGAGTGTCACCTGTGTCAGACACATCACTTAAGAGTAGTACCTCATTTTGAGACTCACCGGGGAAAACTCTGGGACCCTCTGACTCTCTGTCTGTGGTTCCAGGTCTTCCCCTTTTTTCTGGGTTAGGGGGTGAGCCAGAGGACCTATCAAGGGGTCTCTTACTTCCTTGCCCACAAAGGGTCAGATTTTTTCCCTCCCCGACTTCCTCCGTCTCAACTTCATACAGTTCCCTTGTGGGCTTATTCACCGGCAATCGGCTTTCTTCTAAATCTCTTATCTTTGTTTCTGTTTTTTTCACCACTCCCAATTTTGTCTTACTTTTACTCCTCTTTCCAGTGCCCGTATGGGTTTTTGGAGAGTCATTCGCCTTTTCGATTTGTTTGTCTTCTCCAAATCCCGGCAATGGCGTAGCAAACAAATTTGCTAATTTGAACTCTCTTCCAGGCCCTTCCTGATTAATATGTGTTTTCGGAGTGGCAGTTGCTTTTTCTATTCGTTTGTCATGTCCAAATTCAGGTATTTTATGAGAAATCGAATTAGAATTTCCAGGTTCTTCCTGTTTCAATTTTGATTCTCTGGTCTCTGCTCCAGGGGTTTTGGTAGGTACATCTGTTTTTTCAATTTGTTTGTCTTGTCCAATTTCTTTGTGCATTTCTTGATCAATTTCATTGGGTATTTCCATAACTTTATTCATTTCCTTTTCATCTTCATTGGGTATTTCTATAACTTCATTAATTTCTTGTTCATTTTCATTTTGTATTTCCATGACTTTATTAATTTCATTGTCTTTGTTATCTTTATTCACTTCATTGTCTTTGTGACATTTATTCATTTCATTATCTATGTTGTCTGACATCATTTCATTGTCTTTGTTGTCTTTGTTAACTGCCTTCCTAGCTTTCAATTTGTTAGCAAACGAATTCGGGCAGTTTCTAAAGAGGTGATTCGTTTCTCCACAGAGATTGCATTTTCTGCTATTGATACATTCCTCAAAGGAATGTCCAATTGTTCTGCACTTTCCACAAAAAATTCGATCACATACCTCAGCCAGATGCCCATGCTCACCACATTTGCGACAGAGTTTCGGTTGCCCTTGATAGTGGATAAAGCCACGGTTTTCCCCCAGGAATATAGTCGACGGAATTTGTTTCAGTCCCTGAAAGCCCTGAGGATCTTGCCGTAGTTGGACTGGTACCCTCCAGGCACCATTCCAAAAGCCTTTCTCACACCTCACCTTCATAGCCTGGCCTTTTACTGAGCAGTATCTACTCAACCAATAACAGACGTCATCAGCACTGATTATTTCACTAAACATTCTAACAACGACATTCTTGTTAGCATTATCAGTCAGCTTCTCCACTGTAAATCCTGAAAACTGGGACCTCACTCCCTCAAAGCGATTCCAAAACTCTTGATAAAGAGCTGCCGTTTCAAAACTCACATCAAAGCCTTTGCCAGAAGTCATTTTTATGACAGCATGTACCTCCTCCTTTTTAAACTTCAGAATCTTTTCAACAAACTTGTTAATAAAATCCGTCCTTGACATTCCCTCCGAAATTGCCACAACATCTTTGAGCAAGAATCTCACGCAGTTACGTCTCCGCCCGCCGGTATAATGCCCGGCCATGGCAGGACTCGGCTGCTTTACTTCTAACTATGTTAAAATGGTTAGAATTGTAAAATTAATAATTAACAATACTCTTAATACCGACGCCAATGACAGTATAAACGCATAGAACGAGCAGTGCTAACCTGATGCGTCCACCATCAACCGCAGTCTGCTTGCTGCTTTTAGTCAGTTGCGCACTGTAGTCAATTTACGGTAACCTGTGCTCTCCATCAGGGCTACAACTGGTGCCACAAGAGAAACGTGGTGACGGTATTCAGCACCCCCAACTACTGCTATCGTTGTGGCAACCAGGCTGCCATCATGGAGCTGGATGACACACTCAAATACTCCTTGTAAGTATTATGAAAGCAACCTGCAAAACCTTCTTGCTTGGTTTTAAAGAAAAAAACCTTTTTTATGATACTCCCAGCATACAGTCTCTGTGGGGTGCTGGATCAATCCAGCACCCCACAGAGGAGAGCCCCACGTCACCCGCCAAACACCTTATTACTTCCTTTAACCTGCTTTGAAACTCCTCCCACTTGTACTCATAAAGTCCACTGTTGCCATATAATGCAGGACGCAGCAGCAGCACGCATTGTACCATAGTTTCCGCGCTATAAGGCGCACCGGATTATATGGCGAACCCCCAACAAATAGTTTTCTGTCATTTTTTTTTTTCATAAATAGGGCACATTATAAGGAACATGAAATTTAGATGAAAGTAAGAGTTAGTGTGTGCTTTCTTGTATAACAGTTGGACTCTATGTATACTTATTATATAATCAGGGGTCGTTGACTTTTTTGATCCAAAAAGCCATTAAAGCAGAAATATTTTAATATTTTGGTGTTTGATTTTTTTTGGGAGAGAGCCACGCCCTATATTTAAAGACACAATTCAACAAAACCACCAAACCCACTCTTCAGACAAAGGGTAATTGGCACGACAGAAAATAATTGATACTCACTGCCACAATGCAATCGGAATCGAATCAGAGTAGTGGCGGTAATAGCACCAACAATTTACCACCTCATCACTAATGTTATGGATGACAAACAAAGTTGTTGAAGTTGAATGAATGAATGTTGCTAAAGAAGGGAAGAGACTAACATACCTGAATGCACGAGGCAAATCAGTGTTCCGGGCAGAGTGAGTAAAAGTAGCATGATAATGATATAAGCTCTAATGTCTTGTGGTAATGATTACCTCTGGTAATCTATTGGTAAACTGGTGCTCTCAATGCCGCTACTTGGGTTTGATTGCCGTAACATGCGATTTTTTGCCTTTTAGGGATCCTGAAGCTTATCAACTTGATTGATTGTTGTGCGATCATTGCTCAAATGCAATAATACATGATAAAATATTGTGTGTCAAATCTTGTATTATAACGCATAACTATAGATACTGAATCCATTTTCAATCTTATCCACCATATTCCGCGGTATATAAGGTACACTGGGTAATAAGGCGCACTTTTAAATTTCTGGGTAAACTGGGCTTTTTAGGTGCATCTCATAGCCTGGAAAATATGGTATATCCACAGATATACTGTACATTTCTTGCTATATATGTGTGCGCGTGTCAGTCTGAACAGACCATAAAGATGCATGCTATAAATTATAAAATTATGGATTGCTTGAGGAAATGCCTTGTACTAAGAAATGTCTCACCCCAAATATCAATCAAACATAATATTTCACAATGCAAAATATCTCAAAATACATATTGAAGTACCGTATTTTCCGCACTATAAGGCGCACCTAAAAGCCTTTATTTTTTTCAAAAGCTGACCATGCGCCTTATAATACAGTGCGCCTTATTTATGGATCAATATTAATTCGCAAAGTCTTGCAACTAACTTGCCGCCACCGACTAGATTTTCCCCCGAACGCCAATTAGTCCGCGGTGTATGCTGGGATTTATTTACCGGCGTTTCATTGGCTAACCAATGTGTCAATCATCATTTGAATGGATCACTATTGGCTAAAGTTATTCGGAGGTCAAGGGGAGGATCCTTATTATCATTTACAGGCTGGGATTGGCTTGAACGGCAAAACAAAGCCTGCAATTGGCCCAAAAAGACGTGTCAATCATCAGTTGAATCGATCACTATTGCCTAATGTTATTCGGAGGTCAAGAGGCGGATCCTTTTTATCATTTACAGGCTGGCATTGGCTTAAACTGCAAAACAAAGCCTGCAATTGGCTGAAAAAGATAAATGTGAATCACACGTTGGGTTGACGGCATAGAGAAAGCATTTTTTACTATTTTGTATTTGTAAATATTTTATTCTCCTGGATTTACTAAACTCACGGATATAAGAGGACCACGGCTGCACATTATTATGAACACAACGACTTTGGTGAGCTACTCCGGCTTTCTATATTATCCCTGTATCTTGTTTCAGACTGAACTCGATGTTTCTGTGATAAGCGGTGCAGATAATGGATGGAATGGAGTGTCTATTTTTAAACTAAACTCAATTGTCATATATACAGTAAAGTTGCGAGCGAAAAAGAAAATAGAAACTAAGGAATGGTTGGCATTTCTTGAATCCCAAGACTTTAACCTTCCGAATGATGGAACGATGCATTTGAGTGGCATCGTACGGACACCGCATTCGCACTTGTTCTCGACACGTATTTGAGTCTTTGGAAGCTTTGGGAATGTTAAGGGCGTAATAAGTTTGACTGAACTATCTGACTGTTTTGTCAACGTTCCCATTGTAGTGCCTTATAATCCGGTGCGTCTTATGTATGTCAAAAATAGGACCAAAAACTATTTTTTTGGGGTGCGCCCTATAACCCGGTGCGCCTTATAGTGCGGAAAATACGGTTATAGAAAGTTCATCTGTTTGAACTTTTGTAAATTTAAAAAATGATAATATTTACTTTTTTTGGTTAAAATAAATAATTGTATATACGTGTGTCTCAAGCTCAAGTTTTTAATAACCAACATGAAAAAAAACTGTCATAGTTGCCATGGCGCCCACTTGGCCGCGCCCGTGTGTGTCACGGTTGCCATGGTGTTCAATTGGCCCCTCCCGTGTGTCACGTTTGCCATGGTGCCCAAATAGAAACTAAGGAATGGTTGGCATTTCTTGAATCCCAAGACTTTAACCTTCCGAATGATGGCGCAGCTGCGGCTCGTTTAGAGATTTACTTTCTGTGTATATAAAGCTCAGCCCTCTCTTGCTTCAGTGTCAGCCCGTAAAATGAACTTCTGCCCCACAAGACGTGGGTTCTGTTTTCTGACTCTTTTCCTGTTGGTATTTCAAGTCCGGTATGGTTTCCATTTATTTGTGTCATGTTTAATTTCGGGTTCCAGTTTTGTTTCCGTCTGTATTTGTCCTGTTTGTGAGTTTCTCCAGTTTTTGTTCCCGTGTTGTTTCTCCTGTTTATTTTCGTTATCCTGATTTGTTAACGATCTCGTCGGTCTCTGGCTTCCTGTCCTTCCACACAAGACCTGTTTCCTAACGTGCATGACTCCCCATTTCCCATAAAATAAAAAGCTTGTGTGAGAACGTCACGCGATTGGGTCCTGTATCTGTTCTGGTTCTGACAAGTGGCTCCTTCATGAAATGGCTTTTACCTGGTGTTTGTGTGGTCATTTGTACCTCTAAATATTTTACAGTTTTATCAATTTTTTTCGTGTAATGCACT
This sequence comes from Urocampus carinirostris, assembly GCF_059441175.1. Lineage (NCBI taxonomy): Eukaryota > Metazoa > Chordata > Actinopteri > Syngnathiformes > Syngnathidae > Urocampus > Urocampus carinirostris. The sequence goes on from NC_142365.1 coordinate 32,215,837, forward strand.
TGTGTCAAACTCATGGCCTGTGGGCTAAATGTTGCCCACCACATCATGGTAAGGCGCCCGCTTTGAGACTGGGAGGTTCGGGTTCGCGCCCCGGCCGAGTCATTCCTAAGACTTAAAAAGTGGTCGGCGGCGCCCTCTCTTGGCTGCGGCTGCATCGGGTCAGATGCAATCGACATTTCGTTCTGTGTACATTGTTACACAGAATGACAATACAAGGAAATTATTATTATTATTATTTATTGTGGCCAGCGAGACAATGCTGGGAGACGCACCAGAGAAATAAGAGTTGCATTTTTCTACCATGACTTGCAGTTTTTAATATCTTTTGTGGATGTCACCAAAGCCAGGCGCACTCGCAAAGTATCCACTGTAGCTGTATTTGTTGGCAATCATTAATCAACCAGAGAATATTAAGGTAGCCTATCACTGTTATTTTACTTAGAAAAAAAATGTCAGGCTCACTGGTTAAGGATATACACACAATACAAACATTCTAAAAATTGCACCTGGGTGTTTTTGCAGGAGTTTAAAAGAGCTATATGGAATTTGGAACTTTGTTTCTCTCTGCTGCCATCTCCTGGCTTAAAGTCATGATAACAGCCTCAGTGAGCTCATTCATAATGCATGTGCAAGTGTCACTTACCAGAAACTTACACAGGACCCAATAGCGCTCGTTTACTCAGTTTTATTAATAAAGAGGGAGAGTAGGGCTTGCTTCCACGATCCGATGGTTGACGGACAAGGGTAGCAGGTGGCTGGAAACGCGGAAGTGGCACTTCCGTGTCGAGCGAGGATGGTTGTAGATTTGAAGGAATACTGGTCGTTAGCCGGGACAGGAGAGCAAGGGCGGTATCGAGTTCGGAAACAAAGTCGGCAACAAGGTCGGCAACAGGTGTCAGGCAGGTAGCGGGGCAAAACAGGTCGAATGTCGGGATGGCAGAACAGGGCAGAATCGGGTCCAGAATCATGTCGGCAACGGGTATCAGGCAGAGGAAAACAAGGTAGAAAAAATGTCTGTAAGTGAGAGCTTGTTTAGCTGGGAACATCGGTTCGCAACAATCTGACAGTGTTCTCTTGAAAGCCGGGGGTTTAAAAAGAGTCTCTCAGCCAATCAGCTCGCAGGGCTGTTGGCGCCAATTGGGCAGTCACAGGTGCCATGAATCGGCAATCATGACAGCAAGTTCGTGCATTTCTTCCTAATTTTGGCTTTTTTCATCTTTTTGGGGGATTTGGGTGGACTTGTCTTTTTTTTTACCATGTTCATGCTACACTTACTTATAGAATTTAAAAAAAGACTTGCATGCGCATGACGTACCTCTGCTGACTGTAGCGGGTGACTAACACTGCAGAAAAGATCATTGGTAACCCACTGCCGTAATTTATAAATCCAGATGTCTGAACAGAGCAAAAGGCATCATAAAGGACAGTAATCACCCTGGCTTAAATCTGTTCAACTTTCTACAATCTGGCAGCAGACAACACAGATCCATTTGAACCAAAACAAACAGACTCAGAGACTGCTTCTTCACCAAAGCTGTCACAATACATTCTCAATTATGCACTTGTAACGGGTGTAGTAATAACTTTTGTTTTATTGAAATTTCTGCTGAAATATGTGTATAGTTTTTGGTAAATGTCCTGCAATGATGAGTCCAACAGTGCCATCTGCTGGTATGGGGTGGGGTTTGGTTTTGACTTCTGACATGTGACCGGGAGGCGGGGTTTGTTGGCAGTCTTACCAGAGAGAACTGCAATGGTAAGACACATCTTTTGGTGCTCCACAAAAGAAGTTAATTTTAAACATTATAACCCCAGCTGACAAATCTCTCAACATGCACAGTATTGTGATTGATATTGTCAAGCTGTTTAGGTTTATTTTCGTTTTGTTTCTGTTTTACTAAATTATGAATTCCCCTTGTAGAGATCAAAGAGATCAAAGCCAGCAGAAAAGCTAATGTTGTGACTCATCCATTTGCAGGTAACTTGTACCCGTTTTTATACTTATTATTGTTTTTATTTCTATTTTCTCATATACATTAAAAAAGGATGATGTTGGTTAAAATTCAGACGAAAGAAAAATATGTTGAATCCATTGTAAACGTAAAAAATCCACTATACGATTTCTTGTTAAAAGTATCTTGTTAAAATGTAAAGATGTAAAAATGTATTGTGATATTCTAAAAGGTATTTTATGTAAAGTGAAAAGAAAGCTCTTTGATATGCTTTGTTGGCAGTCTTACCAGAGAGAACTGCAATGAGATCAAAGAGATCAAAGCCAGCAGAAAAGCTAATGTTGTGACTCATCCATTTGCAGAAACTGTAATAATAAAAACCTTATCATCCAGTCCAGCGTCAATGTGGATCTTTGGTGGGACACGTACACCGCGGTTACACACTGAACCGAAATACTTTGCACTGTGTGTCATCTGCACCTTTGTCATCTCAGGTAATCTGTATTTCCACTGTAATTAACCATCCATCCATCCATTAACTGCACCGCTTATCCTCAGTAGGGTCACGATGATGCTGGAGCCCATCATAGCTATCTCCGGGCAGTGGGCAGGGGACACCCTGAACTCGTTGCCACTCGCTCATTCACGCCTAGGGACAATTTGGACCGGCCAATTGACCTGACATGCATGTTTTTGGAATGTTGTAGGAAACCGAAGTGCCTGGAGGAAACCCACGCAAGCATGGGGAGAACATGCGAACTACGCACAGGAAGGCTGGTAGCTGGATTTGAACACGTGACCTTTAGAACTGTGACATCCAGCTGCCTTGGAGCCCACTGTAAATAACCAAAAATGTATCATTGATTGCAGCTATCATAACTGCTGCCCACTGTTTGTATATTGTGTTCTGTCTTGCGGTGTATAAATTTAGATATATTTTTCTTTGCATATTGGTAATTGTACTACACTACTTTTAAAATGTATGTCATTTTTAAATTATATGTGTACATGCGCACTATACAGTATGGGACAGCTTTGAATTTCATGACACCGTCATATGGCGGCGCGCATGGATGCTGCGGCTAGTTGCTCTCCAGCTAATCTTCTATTTATTGCCATTCTCTTGTCTTTTTTGCTTTCACTTTTGGACACATGTGTGGCCAAAAATACTTACAGTAGGGACGAACTTATTCGGTTGGGTGGGCGTCTAAATTTCGAATTTCGGGCACTTTTTATACCGCCTATGATATACTGAGCGAACTTCAAAGAGATCCGGCATCCTTGTGGACAGCTATTCCTCCCAATAAACGACGACAACGGCGGCGTAAAGAGAGAAAACAGAAGCGTGGTTGCCGTGCAGGTAGATGTGTGAAGCGTGCAAAGTCTAAGGAGCAAGAAGGACGCGAGGATGTAACTAATTCCACCATTCATTCCTCGCCGGACAACCGACGCTTTACACTCAGCGCTCACGAACGGCCCGAACAGCGGCATCTTTTGAAGATCTCTACAAAGACTACAAAGACAGCTAAGTCAAATGATTCAGCAAAGCTAAAATTTGGTCTTTTAAATATTAGATCGCTTGCTCCTAAAGCTTTACTTGTTGATAACATTATTCGTGATTATAAACTTAACTGTATGGGTCTTTGTGAAACTTGGTTACGCCCGGATGATTCAGATTCAGATTCAGATTCAGATCTACTTTATTGTCATTCTAGTACACGTGTATACAGAACGAAATGTCGATGCATCTGACCCCCACAGTTTCCTTGAATGTACAGATATAAATAAAGTTGGGTATTTAGCGCTAAATTATGCTTCACCCCTTCACTACGCGAGTAGCCATGTAGCACGCACATTGAAAAAGGGTGGCGGTGTCACGCTCATTTCTGAAAAATCGCTCAAATTTAATCCTCGTACCTCTAATAATTACAAGGCGTTTGAGGCTCTTGTGATGCGGTCCTCTCTATTGTCAATTTATGTAATAACTATCTATCGCGCTCCTGGGCCATACACAACTTTCTTCGACGAATTTGCTGAACTTTTGTCTGAACTAGTAACCTATGCAGACAAAATTATAATTATGGGGGACTTTAACATTCATATGAACTCCCCACTCAGTTCACTTACTATTGCGTTTAGGTCTCTAATTGATGCATTTGGTTTTAATCAACTTTTTGATTTGCCAACCCAAAAAAATGGAAACACGCTAGACTTGATTCTGACTCGAGGAGTTTTAACCTCAAACATTATGGTGTTACCGTGTACTACCGTTATCTCGGATCATTATTTAGTTACATTTGAGGTGCTAACTAAATGTAGTGTTAAAAAAGCTGAAGGATTTAGCGGACGCAATATAAGCACTGGCACAGTTTCTGAGCTCTTTGAATTCCTTCCTGGAGCAGTTGCGTCCTTTCCTTCATACAATGGCTCGATTGACTCACTCATGAATGAGTTCAATACCACCCTGACTAGTGTCCTGGATTCAATAGCGCCCATAAAGCTAAAATCACGTCCTAAAAGACGCACGCCTTGGTTTACTGATGAAACTAGAACCCTTAAACAAGAATGCAGGAAATTGGAAAGAAAATGGCGCGCTACCAAGCTTGAGGTTTTCCATCAAACCTGGTGTGACAGCTTGTTAAAGTATAAAGCGGCCCTTGCCTCGGAAAAATCGGCCTACCTTTCGAAGGTGATTGCGTCTCAAAAGAACAATCCCAAAGCCCTTTTTGACACTGTTGCATCGCTTACAAGGCAACAGACTATCGCAGATAGTTCGACGCACTCTGCTCATGACTTAATGGTCTACTTTACTAAGAAGATTCAATGCATACAGGAAGAAGTTGCTAAAGAAATTATTAATACCACACTTATTAAAGGGCTGAAATCTACAGATGCACGACAGGGTGGCTGTCCTGGGAAATTGTCCGGTTTTAGTGAACTGTCACTTGATGATCTCAAACAGGTGGTGAATGCGGCCAAACCGACAACTTGCCAGTTCGACCCGCTCCCAGGTTCACTTATTAAAAGTCTTTTTGGCGTCCTTGGACCTTCAGTTCTAAATATTATAAACATATCACTCTCCTCAGGTGTAGTTCCAGCAGCTTTTAAGTCCGCCGTTATTAAACTCACACTGAAACGACCCAACCTTGATCCAGAAATCTTAAGTAATTATAGACCTGTGTCAAACCTACCTTTCCTCTCTAAAGTACTTGAAAAAGTAGTGGCACAGCAGCTGAATGATTTCATATCCGAGAATAACCTTTTTGAATCCATGCAATCAGGATTCAGGGCTAACCACTCTACTGAGACAGCTCTGATCAAGGTAACAAATGATCTCCTACTAGCAATGGATTCTGGCGCTTCATCACTTTTGCTGCTGCTGGATCTTAGTGCTGCTTTTGACACAGTGCACCATAATTTCCTACTAGAACGGTTGGAAAAATGGATTGGTCTCTCAGGAACCGTCCTCTCGTGGTTCAGATCCTACCTCTCAGATAGGACGCACTGTGTTAAATATGGTGAAATGACATCCGAGCCCTATGTTACCTGCGGTGTTCCACAGGGTTCAGTGCTTGGCCCCCTTCTTTTCAGCATTTATATGCTTCCATTAGGTGATATTATTCGCAAGTACAATATCAGCTTCCACAGCTACGCAGACGACACTCAACTATATCTTCCGTTGGAGGAATCTCCCACACTAAACTGTGGAAATTTGGAGACTCTGAAAAGACCGAAATGTTAGTCATTGGTCCATCTAAATGCCGTGACTTATTCTCAAAAACTGCTGTAAACATTGACAAATGTCACATCACACAGAGTGACTCAGTTAAAAATTTAGGTGTCATATTTGACCCTGATCTATCCTTTCAACTGCATGTAAAGAAAATTACTAGAACCGCTTTCTTCCATCTTCGTAACATTGCTAAAATCCGTTCAATACTGTCTCAGTCTGATGCGGAAATTATAATTCATGCATTTGTTACCTCCCGTCTCGATTACTGTAATGCACTATTCTCTGGTCTCCTTAAGTCTAGAATCAAGTCTCTTCAGCTGGTACAAAATGCCGCAGCGAGGCTTTTAACTAGGACAAAAAAGTACGATCACATAACACTGATTTTGGCTAACCTGCATTGGCTCCCAGTTAGCCTTAGATGTGATTTCAAGGTTCTCTTAGTATTATACAAAATCATACATGGACTTGCTCCCTCTTATCTTTCAGATCTGATCTGCCCCTATGTCCCGGTCCGAAGCCTACGATCTGAGAGTGCCGGTCTTCTGGTAATCCCAAGAGCAAAGAAGTGTTCTGCTGGTTCGAGAGCGTTCTCCATCCGGGCACCGGTGCTGTGGAATGCTCTTACCCCTGAGATTTGATCTGCAACCTCAGTGGAAATGTTTAAATCTAAACTTACTCACTTCTACTCCACAGCATATGAATAACCTACTCTTCTCGTCGGCTGAAAAATAGTCTGTGTAATATAGTGTAATAATCTGTGAAGCCCTTTGAGACTCTTCGTGATTTAGGGCTATACAAATAAAAATGACTTGACTTGACTTGACTTAATCACCAAAAAGTTATTCTATTCTATTCTATTCTATTCTATTCTATTCTATTCTATTCTTTTCTATTCTATTCTATTCTATTCTATTCTATTCTATTCTATTCTATTCAGCACTCACCTCACCCTAATTTTCAGGATTACATTTTTTTTAAAAACATTACATTATTCACATATAGTTAATAATCCGATAGACGAATTGTGTCTATCATAGTTTCAATCAATAATGTCGACTGAAAAAAAAGCGGAACTAAACTCACACTTCTTTGTTGCGAGTCGGAAGATTTTATTGAGTAGCCTCGTTAAAACACTTTTTAAATCAAAACAAATATAATTCATTTTTTAAAACTAAAACTAAAACAAAAATAATTGCAGGGAAAAGTTTTTGAATCAACCTCTTTTTTAAATACATACATTGATAAAATTTTTTTAAAAGTATCCCCGAACTATGCGCTGTCCCTCCCCTCTATGTAACTGACAAAGCAAGCGCCACAGCAGCACACAGCGTCTGTGAGGCCTCCATTTTGCTTCTTAAACTTACAACAAAGGAAAAAACCCCTCTGCTTGATTGGAATAAACATTTGGTATGTTTTTTTAGTCTCTTGTTGTCAAACGGACACACACTGTACTGTAATTCCTGTATATGTTTCATTATAAGCCCGAATGTCCTAGTTTGCAGACGCGAGGAGGCCCTAAAAGGCAAGCCCAATCTGCTAACATTCGCGTTTCTGGTTCTCCCAAACGAACGGATAATTGTCACAAAATGTTTGAAGTGCAGGTAAATAAATAAAAATGGTACGAATAGTCTATTTTAACCCCTAACCCGAAATAATGGTTCGCTGCTAGGTGTTTACCTTTGAAGAAATCGCCGTTTAACGTTACATATTTTATTGTATTTTAGTCTTAAACGCTTGAATAACCTTAAAATCTCGCGACTACAAATGGTGAACGTTTATGGTAGTGAACGTTTATCACTGCAAGCGACACTGTTCCACTAACTTTTGATTCTGTATTTTCTTTTAAATTCTAATTGTCTTTATTGTCAATGATAACGCAAAGAACTTTATTTACAACGAGATTATACGTGGTACTCCAGGATAAAAAATGAAAGACTTGCAAGACAAAAATAAGTTAAAAAGAATATTAGCATGGGCAATAGTTACAGTTGCTTGTAGATTAGATCTGCAACTAACGACCATTTTTAATCTTGCCTATTCACCTACTACTGAAATGATTAGTCGGATAATCGGATGAATATTATTTTTCTACTTAAATTTAGCATGAAGTTGAAACTCATTAAAATAGTGATCTAGGCAATTTTCAAAAGAAAACATCACAAAATAGCATTCCAATTATTTATTTTGACATGTCCTCATAACCAAACCAAGTCAACCTCTAACATAAATAATATTTGAAAAAAGGAAAAAAAAAAATCAAAAATATAAAAAACCCACACCAAACAAGGTACACAACAACAAAAACAACATTGCTCACTAAAAATAATCCACATACCTTTAAGGCTGTAAACATCACATGTTTATATATGTACAATTGTGGTTGGCCAAAAATCCATCACTCGCCACATAACCTTGAAAAAAACAGAATACTCTGCGGTTACAAAACTACAATACTGCACATCAAAATGTCGATTTGATTTTGGTCAATTGTGCAGCCTTAGTTGGCATTATTGCGTGTTTTGTAGTATGTAAATATTTTACACGGTTGGGTTTACTACACTCACGGATTTAAGACGACCATGGTTGCGTGTTATTATTGAATGTGATGGCTGCAAGATGACTTTTGTGAGATACCCCGGCTTCATATTTTTGCAGAATCTTGTTTCAGACTGATCTTGATGTTTCTGTGATGATTCTATTTTTGTTAAATTAAATTCAAAGTGTTTATTGTCATATGCACAGTAAAGAATCATGTTTCCCTGCACAATGAAATTCTTACTTTGCTGTCCACACAGTTGCCAGCGAAAAATAAGAAAGAAACTAAGAAATAGTTGGTATTTCTTGAATCCCAACAGTTTAACTGTGCTAATGATATGTGGAATGACATATTTTAGTGACAGGTGACATCGTACGGACACCGTGTTCGTACGTGTCTTAAGACACGTATTTGCTTCTTTGCAAGCCGTCAGAATGTTAAGGGGTTATTAAGTTTGACTGAACTATCTGACTGTTTTGTTGACGTTCCCACGGTAGCGCTTTATCGTCTGACGCGCCTTATGTAGGGAAAATATATGACAAAAACTATTTTTGGTGGGGGCGCCTTATAGTCCAGAAAATATGGTCGTCTTTTTATTCTTTTTATTTTTTTTAATATATAATACATTTACTTGATGTTGATGCCGTCGTTTCTGTGTGGTCCTGCTCATGACTAAGACCTATTTCACGTGAGCAACTCACAGCTGAGATTATACTCATGTAAGATGCTCCACTCTTTTGGAAATATTTGTCTGGAAACAAAAGTCGACAATTTGTTGACTATTTCAATTATTGAATTTTGTCGAAAACGTTGACTAATCGTTGCAGCCATATTTGTAATACTTGCAATATATTGTTTCTATTCAGGATTGTATTCACCGAATTTCACGACCATAGGGCGCACGGTGTAAAAGATGCAGTCTCCATGGCTGGTTTTATTTCTG
>NC_142365.1:32227500-32235000 GCF_059441175.1 Urocampus carinirostris
CTCTTATCTCAAAATTCTACACAAAATACTCCATTATGACAATGTGAAAAAGTTGTTTTTTTTTTTTACTTTTTTTTGATTTAATAAAAATAGAAAACTAAGAAATCCCATTTACGTAAGTATTCACAGCCTTTGGCAGCAAATACAGCCTCAAGTCTTTTTGAATATGATCCCACAAGTTTAGCACACCTATCTTTAGGCAGTTTTGCCCATTCTTCTTTGCAATAAGTCTCAAGCTCAATCAGGTTGGATGGGAGACGTTTGCGCACAGGCATTTTCAGATCTCTCCAGAGATGTTCGATCGGATTCAAGTCTGGACTCTGGCTGGGCCACTCCAGGACATTCACGGAGTGGTTCTGAAGCCAATCTTTTGAGATCTTGGCTGTGTGCTTTGAGTCGTTGTCCTGCTGAAAAATGAACCTTCTCCCCAGCCTGAGGTCAAAAGCGCAGGTTTTCATCCAGGATATCTATATATATTGCTGCATTCATTTTTCCTTCTATCCTGACTAGTATGCCAGTTCCTGCTGCTGAAAAACATCCCCACAGCATGATGCTGCCACCACCATGCTTCACTGTAGGGATGGTATTGGCCTGGTGATGAGCGGTGCCTGGTTTCCTCCAAACATGGTGCCTTGCATTCACACCAAAGAGTTCAATCTTTGTCTCATCAGACCAGAGAATTTTGTTTCTCATGGTCTGAGAGTCATTCAGGTGCTTTTTGGCAAATTCCAGACAGGCTTCCATGTTCCTTTTACTAGATAGATAGATAGATACTTTATTCATCCCCACAGGGAAATTCACATTTTCAGCAGCATCCCTGAGCTGAGAACAATACAATAATAAAGCAAAGAGAATACAATATACAAATACCCTATGTGACGTGCAAATGCCCACTGTAGCGTGTTATATAGAATATCCAATTAGTGCTACACAGAATACATATTGCAATAAAATTCGGTAATATGCAATGTAGGGGGTGTGGTTTAATGTGGGCTTTTACTCTGCCGGGTAGAGTTAAAGAGCCTCATGGCATGAGGAAGAAAAGATCTCTTCAGTCTGTCCGTGGTACAAGACAGCGACAGCAGTCTGTCGCTGAAACTGCTTTTCTGTCTGGAGCTAATGCTGTGTAGTGGATGCGATGAATTGTCCATGATGGACTGCAGCTTTTCCAGTGCCCGTCTCTCAGCTACTGTTGTCAGGCTGTCCAGCTCTGTGCCCACAACAGAGCTCGCTTTCCGCGCCATTTTATTGAGACGAGAGGCATCCTTCTTCATGACGCTGCCTCCCCAACACGCTGCTGCATAGAAGAGTGCGCTCGCCACAACTGTCTCATAGAATATTTTCAGGAGCTTTTTGCAGATTTTGAAGGAGGCCAGCCTTCTGAGGAAGTAAAGTCGGCTTTGGCCTTTCCTACATCGAGCTTATGTGTTGGCAGTCCAGTCCAGTTTGTTGTCCAGCTACACACCCAGGTATTTGTAGGTCTGGACAAATTCTACACATTCTCCTTTGATGGTTACAGGAACCGGGTGAGTTCTCGTTCTCCTGAAGTCCATCACCATCTCCCTGGTCTTGGTGGTGTTCAGGTGCAGGTGGTTTGCGTCGCTCCATCGGACAAAGTCCTGAAACAATTTCCTGTACTCCTCCTCCTGCCCATTTCTGATACATCCCACGATCGCAGTGTCATCGGCAAACTTTTGCACATGGCAGGCCTCAGAGTTGTACTTAAAGTCCGATGTATACAGAGTGAATAGGAACGGAGTGCGCACGTTCCCCTGCGGAGATCCTGTGCTGCTAACCACAGTGTCCGATGTACAGCCCCCCTGTTTCACATACTGGGGTCTGCCTGTCAGGTAGTCCGTAATCCATTCTACAAGGTGTGAGCTAACTCCCATCTCTGTCAGTTTCCTACTCAGTAGCAGAGGCTGTATGGTATTGAAGGCACTGGAGAAGTCCAAAAATGTAATCGTCACAGCCCCCTTAGCCCTATCCAGTTGAGAGAGGGATTGGTGTAACATGTATACTATAGCATCCTCCACTCCCACCTTCTCCTGGTAAGCAAACTGCAGAGGGTCGATGGCGTGACGGACTTGTAGCCTCAGGTGGTGCAGCAGCAACCGCTCCATGGTTTTCATCGCATGTGATGTCAGGACGACCGGCCTGAAGTCGTTGAGTTCCTCAGGTCTTGATTTCTTTGGGACTGGGATGATGCAGGATGTTTTTCACAGCTGAGGGACCCTCCCCTGTTCAAGGCTCAGGGCCCGGTCACACAGCCGTTTGCGTCTGTATCGCGGGTAAAATTTAGCGATTTTTTTTTTTTTTTTTTTTTTTTGCCCGTGGTTGCCCGCGATGGAAAATGCGCAAAATTGGCCAACCCGCTGTTCATCGGTGGTATGCCCGCAAAACAGACGCCGGCGACTGTTCCGCTTCCTCATCGCGTCATTTCCGCGTCATTTTCTCGTGTGGACCACGGGTATAAAAGCTGCCGAGCCGGCGTCCCTGCCGATATTTGCATCCCCTCGCTACTACAACCACTTTTACCTCGTTTTATCTCACTTTTATATCACTTTTAGGGAATTTAATGGCGAACATATAACCAAAACCACTTCGTCTTGCATTTGTTGGGAATGTAATACAACTTAAACCATTCCGTTTTTGTATTTGTTGTGAATGTAATCGAACGGTAATGCACGCCGTATACAAATCACTTTTGAGCAGGTAACATGTTTATTTTGCCTTTTTCTATTCAAATCGCTCGTATTGAAACTGTTATGCACTCTACCGTAAAGCTTATTTCTGCATAATAAGCTTTACGGTAGAGTGCATAACAGTTCTCAAAAGTGATTTATATACGGTGTGCATTACCGTTCGATTACGTTCACAACAAAAACAAAGACGGAATGGTTTATGTTGTATTACATTCCCAACAAATGCAAGACGAAGTGGATTTGGTTATATGTTCGCCATTACATTCCCTAAAAGTGAGATAAAACGAGGTAAAAGTGGTTGTAGTAGCGAGGGGATGCAAATCTCGGCAGGGATGCATTTCTCGGCACCGGGCTGTAGAAATCATAACCGTTCAAGACACAGTCCCGTGAAGATCAAGATTTCAAGCTATGAAATGAAATGATCTGCATTTATATAGCGCTTTTCAAGTCAATGACTTCTCAAAGCGCTTTACAATGTGCTCCACATTTCCCAATAGCGGCCTTGCAGCCATGTAAGGCGCTAACCTGCTTATTGGGGGTATTAGGGATTCAGTGTCTTACCCAAGGACACTTCGACATGTAACACGGACGAGCCGGGATTCGAACTGGGATCCCTTGATCCCAAGACGAGAGCTCTACCTCCTGAGCTACTGCCGCCCCCATGGCACCAAAGAAGCCAATATGTTATTATTGTAATAGTTTTTCATTTTTATTTTATTATCTTGTTATGAAATGAAAAGAAATGTCAAGAAATAAAAATGGATTAAGACGAGGTCACTACGGTGACGGGGATCCATGTCCACCCCTTGACGTCTCGAGCACAACTGACGTGTGCTCAGCAAATCGCGCTGTATATACGCGGAGAAAGGCGTTTAAACGTCACACGCGTAACACGCTAATTTCACGTAATAACACCGCGATACAGGCGCAGAACATGCTATGACCGTGCTCCACCCACGATTACCCGCTGAAATTTCGCGTCCTACCCATGTGTAACCACGCCCTGGCCGCGGCCAGAGCACGTCGTTCCGCGTAATTTCCGCGTCATTACCTCGTGTGCCGCCCGCGGTTAACACGTGGTCGAAGGTTTTGAGCAGCGCAAAACTTTTTCGCGCGGCCAACCGCGTGTGAATTTCCGACCGTGTGTAAAGCACTGCTGTATCTCGTCTATATGGCGATCTCAAAACGTTCAACATCGTCTGCTTCACGGGCAGAAATTTCTGGCCGTGATTCAGCCTCGATACGCCCGTGAAAGGCTTGGTGACCGGGCCCTAAAGTTTTGAGCAGCGCAAAACTTTTTCGCGCTGATAACCGCGTGTGAATTTCCGACCGCGTGTAAAGCACTGCTGTATCTTGTCTGTATGGCGATCTCAAAGCGTCCAACAGCGTCTGCTTCACAGGCAGAAATTTCTGGCCGTGATTCAGACGCAAACGGCTGTGTGACCGGGCCCTCAGGTTGAAGATGCGCTGTAGAGGGTCTCCCAGCTCCGACACACAGGCTTTCAGCAGTCGGGGGCGACTCCATCTGGACCAGTTGCCTTGCTGGGTCGCAGCCTCCTCAGCTCTCCACATACCTGGGCTGCAGTTATTTTGAGTGGGGGGATGTCTTCCATGCTAGTGTCCAGAGGGGGAGGGACAGCTGCAGTACTCAGGGGTGAGGATGAGGCAGAGTGGTCAAACCTGTTGGAAAAGTTGTTCAACTGATTGACTCGCCCCACATCTACATCCACAGCCACACCCTGCTTGGTGCTGCAGCCAGTAATTGTTTTCATCCCTTCCCACACCTCCTTCATGTTGTTGTTCTGCAGCTTTTTCTCCAACTTCCTCCTGTACTGCTCCTTCCCTTTCCAGAGCTGGACTCTGAGCTCCCTCTACTCGTTTTAGCTCCTGCTGATCCCCATCTTGTTGGCCCTCTTTTTTTGGTTCAGAAGGCACTTGATGTCGCTCGTGATCCAGGGCTTGTTGAGGGCATAGCAGCGTACAGTCTCTATGGGAACAACATTGTCCATGCAGAAGTTAATGTAGTCAGTAGTGCAGTTTGCCATCTCCTAAATTTCCCCACTGCTAGACCCTAGCAGGACATCCCAGTCCGTACGTCCAAAGCCGTCTCTCAGAGCCTGCTCTGCCTCGGTGGACCATTTTCTAAAAGAGCGTGTGGTTGTTGGTAGCCTCCTCACTTTTGGTTTGTAATGAGGTTTAAGCAGAATGAGGTTGTGGTCTCCTTTCCCAAGGGCAGGCAGTGGTTTTGCACTGAATGCATTTTTAATGTTTGCATACAGAAGGTCAATAGTCCTATTTCCCCTAGTCTTGCAGTCCACATACTGGACGAAAGAGGGCAGTGTCTTATCAAGAGTCACGTGGTTGAAGTCCCCAGAGATTAACATTGTTGTGTTTGTAGCTTTGCCACAGTGGAGTGGATGACGTCACACGCTACTTTCGCATCAGCGCGCGGTGGGATGTAAACGATAACAGCAATGCCATGTCCGAACACTCTGGGCATGTGATAGGGCCTCAGACTTACGGCCAAAAGTTCGACATCACGGCAGCAGATAGAAAGGTTTGGTCACACCATCTCGAGTTCACGTAGATAGCCAGTCCCCCTCCTTTGCGTGCCTTCGTCTGGCCACTCTACCATACATGCCTGATTGGTGGATTGCTGCAGAGATGGTTGCCCTTCTGGAAGGCTCTCCTCTCTCCACAGAGGAACGCTGGAGCTCTGACAGAGTGACCATCGGGTTCTTGGTCACCTCCCTGACTAAGGCCCTTCTTCCCCGATCGCTCAGTTTAGAAGGCCGGCCAGCTCTAGGAAGAGTCCTGGTGGTTCCAAATGTCTTCCATTTACGAATAATGGAGGCCACTGTGCTCATTGGGACCTTCAAAGCAGCAGAAATTTTTCTGTATCCTTCCCCAGATTTGTGCCTCAAGACAATCCTGTCTCGCAGGTCTACAGACAGTTCATTTGACTTCATGCTTGGTGTTTGAGCTCTGACATGCACACTCAACTGTGGGACCTTATATAGACAGGTGTGTGCCTTTCCAAATCATGTCCAATCAACTGAATTTACTGCAGGTGGACTCCCATTAAGCTGTAGAAAGATCTCAAGGATGATCATTGGAAAAAAGATGCACCTGAGCTCAATTTTGAGCTTCATGGCAAAGGCTGTGAATCCTTATGTTAATGTGATTATTTAGTTTTCTATTTTTAATAAATTCAAAAAAAGTTAAAAAAAAAAAAAAACTTTTCACATTGTCATAATGGAGTATTTTGTGTAGAATTTTGAGATAAGGGATTAAATTAATACAATTTGGAATGAGGCTGTAACATAACAAAATTTGGAAAAAGTGAAGCGCTGTGAATACTTTCCGGATGCACTGTATATACTGGACTGTCTCAGAAAATTAGAATATTGTGATAAAGTTCTTTATTTTCTGTAATGCAATTAAAAAAACAAAAATGTCATACATTCTGGATTCATTACACATCAACTGAACTATTTAAAGCCTTTTATTATTTGAATATTGCTGATTTTGGCTTACAGCTGAAAAAAACTCAAAAATCCCATCTCAAAATATTAGAATACTTCTTCAGACCAAGTAAAAAAATAACTTTATAACAGCAAAACTAAATCAAACATTTGAAAATGTCCATTGATGCACTCAGTACTTGGTTGGGAATCCTTTTGCACGGATTACTGCATCAATCCGGCGTGGCATGGAGGCAATCAGCCTGTGGCATTGCTGAGGTGTTATTGATGCCCAGGATGCTTCGGTAGCGGCCTTAAGCTCATTTGCATTTGTAGGTCTGGTGTCTTTCATCTTCTTCTTAACTATACCCCACAAATTCTCGATGGGGTTCAGGTCAGGGGAATTAGCAGGCCAATCAAGGACAGTGATGCCATGGTCAGTGCACCAGTTACTGGTGGTTTTGGCACTGTGGGCAGGTGCCAGATCATGCTGGAAAATGAAATACTCATCTCCATAGAGCTTTTCAGCAGATGGAAGCATGTAGTGCTCTAAAATCTCTTGGTACACAGTTGCATTTACTCTGGACTTGATGAAACACAGTGGACCAACACCAACAGCTGACATGGCTCCCCAAACCATTGCTGACTGTGGGAACTTCACACTGGATTTCAAGCAACTTGGATTTTGCTCTTCTCCAGCCTTTTCTCCAGACTCGCGCCTTGACTTCCAAATGAAATGCAAAACTTGCTTTCGTCTGAAAAGAGGACTTTGGACCACTCTGCAACTGTCCAGTGCTTCTTCTCCATAGCCCAAGTCAGACGCTTCTTCCGCTGTCTTGAGTTCAGAAGTGGCTTGACCATGGGAATACGGCTATTGTAGCTCATTTCCCAGACACGTCTGTGAACTGTGGCTTTTGATACCTGGACTCCAGCTTCAGCCCACTGTCTTTGAAGCTCCCTCAAATTATGGAAGCGGCTCTTCTTCACAATTTTGTTAAGGCTGCGGTCATCTCTCTTGGTTGTGCAGCGTTTCCGGCCACATTTTTCCCTTCCAACAGACTTTTTGTGGATATGCTTTGAAACTGCACTCTGTGAACAGCCTGCTCTTTGAGAAATTTCTTTTTGTGTCTTACCCTCCTGATGGAGGGTATCAATGATGGTCCTCTGGACAGCAGTCAGATCAGCAGTGATTTAGTTTACTGAACCAAGCTGAGTGTTTTTAAGGCTCAGGAAACCCTCGCAAGGTGTTTCGAGTTAATTAGATGATTCAGGTGATTAGTTGAATAGCCTACTTGTATACTTTTTCATGATATTCTAATATTTTGAGATAG
>NC_142365.1:33090565-33178065 GCF_059441175.1 Urocampus carinirostris
ATTCAGTGATGCGGCCAATTTATGTAATTTCTCTAACGGCCGCCAGCGGCGCTCGAGTACAAAAGGTAAGATTTAGGCCGGTGGAATATATGCGCTGAGGAAGACTACAACTTCTTGGCTTGTGCATGAATTAAATTAGCGTAAACATACCCTCAACATGCAAAATGCAAAAAGAAAGGCACATGACGCAGCTTTCAAGCTAAAAGCAATCGAGCAGTCCGATAAAGAAGAAAACAGAGCTACTGCACGTAAACTTGGCAAAAATGAATCAATGGTGAGACGCTGGAAACGGCAGCGAGAAGAACAGGAGAAATGTAAAAAGTCGAAAAAAGCTTTCCGAGGTAATAAAACTAGGTGGCGCGAACTGGAAGACCTTCTAGAAGACTGGGTGAACACACAGAGAGCAGATGGCCCAGGTGTTTCAAATGTGCAGATAAGACTGAAAGCAAAAACAATCGCCACCGAAAAAAAAATTCCGGATTTCAAAGGAGGACCGTCGTGGTGTCTTAGATTTATGAAACAAAAAGGTCTGTCCGTCAAGAGACGGACAACTCTCTGTCAGCAACTCCCTCCCGACTACGAGGAACAAGTCGCACATTTTCACAAATTCTTTCAAAAAAAGATAGCAGAGAATTCATTTGGACCAGACGACATCATAAATA
The DNA here is from genome assembly GCF_059441175.1 of Urocampus carinirostris. Taxonomy (NCBI): domain Eukaryota; kingdom Metazoa; phylum Chordata; class Actinopteri; order Syngnathiformes; family Syngnathidae; genus Urocampus; species Urocampus carinirostris. The sequence goes on from NC_142365.1 coordinate 33,091,228, forward strand.
TGGATGAGGTACCTCTCACATTTGACCTGCCCCTCACCATGACCGACAACAAGAAAGGAGAATCATCTGTCACGCTGAAAACAACCGGACATGAGAGAACTCATTTCACCTGTGTTTTGGGCTGCACTGCATCTGGACTGAAGCTTCCACCAATGGTAATTTTTAAGAGGATTAATTTGCCGGAAAAAAACTTTCCGAAAGACATCATGGTCGAGAGCCTAATGAAAGAATGGTTGACCGTGTGTTATGGCAAGCGACCGGGAGGATTTTTTCATAGAAAAAAAGCATTACTCATTTTGGAGAGCATGAGGGCACATATCACAGATTCTGTGAAAGCAGCCATCAAGAGGACAAACTCCATTCCAGCTGTGATTCCTGGGGGCACAACGAAGTATTTGCAGCCGCTTGATATTAGTGTGAATCGTGCATTTAAAGTGGCGCTAGGTGTTGAATGGGAGAATTGGATGACTAGCGGCGAGAAATTTTTCACTAAAACTGGCTGCACGCAAAAGGCAACTTTTTCGCAAGTCTGCCAGTGGATCCTGACAGCGTGGGGCAGCATCAAAAATTCTACCATCACCAACGGGTTCCGAAAAGCAGGTCTGCTGCGTGACGGAGAGGAGGGCACAAAATCAGGAGTGGATGAGACTTCCAGCGACAGTGACAGTGCGAGTGAGGCTGCGGGAGCGCGGGACGACGTCTATATGACACTGTTTCTTTCCGACACTGAGGAAGACGACTTTGATGGCTTCAATTCTAAGGAGGAAGATGAGGACGGTTTACCGTGATTTTTAAGTACGGTATGTTTTTTTTTTTTTTTACCAGACCTGTTTACTGTGTTGCGAGCATGTTGCTAGCGAGTTGCTAGCGTGTTGCTACCATTAACTGCCCTGTCACGGGCACCGTTTGGGATGAAAGTTATATTATTATTATTATTATTAAAGTTTTGAAAACTCTCTCGGTGTACAGTCTTTCTTTGTAAATATGTGTAACCCATGTATAATATGTAGTTGCAACTGTATATTTTTGTAATGTATTTATTTGAGACACTTATTCTGATATGTTTTGCACGAGCGAATTAAAAAAGAGGGGCGGAACAAACGGGGGGGTGATGGGAAGTGGGGTAAAAATGAGACCTGTTTGTTGTCGCGGCGGACAATAGTCGATATAAATTTTTCCCACCCTTACCTTTGGAATTATACACTTTTTTTCCTTGGATTACTTTCCCCCGGACTCTGCAGGTCTGCATCAAACCTTAAGTACCGGTATCATTTTCCGTTCATTTTGCCGGCTGTGATTTTTGGACTGTGTACTTCAATGAAGGATATTTAGTTTCAATCGCGGGACTTGAAGTCCGGTTTGGATTAATTTTGTGTTTGTGTTACATTTTTTCAATGTGGGCGCATGCGGCTTATATACAGGTGCGGCTTGTGTGTGTACAAAATCAGTTTTCCTCTTAAAATGTGGTGGGTGCGGCTTATAATCAAGTGCGCTCTATAGTCCAGAATTTACGGTAATTACAATGTCAACCAGTATAGCGACTGGCTAGCGAGGGGGGCGGTGTTACCCTGATGACGTCACGGCTCAGGAAGTATAAAACGATTTTGTATGTTTTAGAATTTGTGTATCCCTTTTAAGATGAAGCGGGTACTCACTGGGAGGGCCAAGATCCTTGGCAGTGCTCTTCTTGCGTAGCGGGTTGAGCGGTACCTGCACCTGAAGCACCTGTGACACCCTGTTGTGGGTCTTCCCTGAAGGTAGAGCCGACCGCAATGGCACATGGGACATGTCCGACTTGGTGGACCGTCGATCACTCAGGTTCTTTGAAACTGGACCATACACAGTAAATTTTTTGAGTTAAATATTCATTTTCAAAGTATTTTAACCCCTTTGGTGTTCTTATAACAAGGGACAGAGTAAAAAGGAACACTGACCTCTCCACCTCTATGTTGGAATACATAACATGGCGGCGCGCATGGATGCTGCTGCGGCTAGTTGCTCTCCAGCTAATCTTCTATTTATTGCCGTTCTCTTGTCTTTTTTGCTTTCTTTTTGGGACACATGCGTGGCCAAAAATACTTACAGTAGGGACGAACTTATTCGGTTGGGTGGGCGTCTAAATTTCGACTTTTCGGGCACTTTTTACACCGCCTATGATATACCGAGCGAACTTCAAAGAGATCCGGCATCCTTGTGGATAACTATTCCTCCTAATAAACGACGACAACGGCGCCGTAAAGACAGAAAACAGAAGCGTGGTTGCCGTGCGGGTAGATGTGTGAAGCGTGCGAAGTCAAAGGAGCAAGAAGGACGCGAGGATGTGACTAATTCCACCATTCATTCCTCGCCGGACAACCGACGCATTAAAATCAACGCTCACGAACGGCCTCAACGGCGACATCTTTTGATGATCTCTACAAAGACTACAAATACTTCAGCTAAGTCAAATGATTCAGCAAAGCTAAAATTTGGTCTTTTAAATATTAGATCGCTTGCTCCTAAAGCTTTACTTGTTGATAACATTATTCGTGATTATAAACTTAACTGTATCGGTCTTTGTGAAACTTGGTTACGCCCGGATGAGTATTTAGCGCTAAATTATGCTTCACCCCCTGACTACGCGAGTAGCCATGTAGCACGCACGTTGAAAAAGGGTGGCGGTGTCGCGCTCATTTCTGAAAAAACGCTCAAATTTAATCCTCGTACCTCTAATAATTACAAGGCGTTTGAGGCTCTTGTGATGCGGTCCTCTCTATTGTCAATTTATGTAATAACTATCTATCGCGCACCTGGGCCATACACAACTTTCTTGGACGAATTTGCTGAACTTTTGTCTGAACTAGTAACCTATGCAAACAAAATTATAATTATGGGGGACTTTAACATTCATATGAACTCCCCACTCAGTTCACTTACTATTGCGTTTAGGTCTCTAATTGATGCATTTGGTTTTAATCAACTGGTTGATTTGCCAACCCATAAAGATGGAAACAACCTAGACTTGGTTCTGACACTCAACTATATCTTCCGTTGGAAGAATCTCCCACACTAAACTGTGGAAATTTGGAGGCCTGCCTCATTGAGATAAAAGAGTGGAAGTCACTCAATTTCTTGCGTCTTTACTCTGAAAAGACCGAAATGTTAGTCATTGGTCCAGCTAAATGCCGTGACTTATTCTCAAAAACTGCTGTGAACATTGACAAATGTCACATTACACAGAGTAACTCAGTTAAAAATTTAGGTGTCATATTTGACCCTGATCTATCCTTTGAAATGCATGTAAAGAAAATGACTAGAACAGCTTTCTTCCATCTTTGTAACATTGCTAAAATCCGTTCAATACTGTCTCAGTCGGATGCGGAAATTATAATTCATGCGTTTGTTACCTCCCGTCTCGATTACTGTAATGCACTACTCTCTGGTCTCCCGAAGTCTAGAATCAAGTCTCTTCAGCTGGTACAAAATGCCGCAGCGAGGCTTTTAACTAGGACAAAAAAGTAAGATCACATAACACCGATTTTGGCTAACCTGCATTGGCTCCCAGTTAGCCTTAGATGTGATTTCAAGGTTCTCTTAGTATTATACAAAATCATACATGGACTTGCTCCCTCTTATCTTTCAGATCTGATTTGCCCCTATGTCCCGGTCCGAAGCCTACGATCTGAGAGCAATCCCGAGAGCAAAGAAGTGTTCTGCTGGTTCGAGAGCGTTCTCCATCCGGGCACCGGTGCTGTGGAATGCTCTTCCCCCTGAGATCCGATCTGCAACCTCAGTGGAAATGTTTAAATCTAAGCTTAAAACTCACTTCTACTCCATAGCATATGAATAACCTACTCTTCTCGTCGGCTGAAAAATAGTCTGTGTAATATAGTGTTATAATCTGTGAAGCCCTTTGAGACTCTTCGTGATTTAGGGCTATACAAATAAAAATGACTTGACTTGACTCCACTGTTCGTAGGAAAAAATGAGTTCACATAAGTTTTACAGTGTCACGCACGCATTAATTTTAGAGTTTACGCAACAATTGTAGGTGTAAAATACGTTTTGGTGTTTGGTGGAAATTATAGACTCATTTAGGTTTAAATGAGTGAAAATGATTGACCCTTGACAGTAAAGAAAACATTTGACTCTTAAAAGCATTGCCCACTGTCTTCCTGGTACCCTCGTGGTTAGAGGAAGTGCGACTGCCAGTGACTTCCTCTTTGCAATAAACATTTTAAGTAAGTCGTTACAAACAAGTTATCAGTCAATGTATTGTGGAACATGGTCTAAAGCAGGGGTCAGCAACCTTTTTGGTGTGGAGTGCCACTTTCAAATGTCCTTGTAAATCAGTGTGCCACACCAAGATTATTGACTCGCACAACATTTTTTTAATATCCAACAGAGCTGTCATTTTACATCAGTCCAAATATACAACATGGATAGACATTTTAACCGTATAACTCAGTGTTTTTCAACCCGTTTTAAACCAAGGTACACTTTTATTTATAAAAAAGTTCCGTGGCACACCGACCGTCGAAAATGTTTGAAAATTAAGTTATGTCGAATATTTCACTTCACTAACTTATAAGCAGATAATTAGAATATAAAAAGAAATGAAATAAAAAGAAGAAAATAATACTTCAAATAAAAAAGAATGATGTGCTTTATGTTTTTATTTTTTACAATGCAATCTTAAACCGCTTTGTTAAACATATTAAGTAAGCTGTGCTACCTCAAGAGCAGATAATTAGTACATAAAACGTATATAAAAATCTACCCCTACTGATATGGATGACTATTACAGTTCCTTGTCTGAAGATTGCAAAAATACTGAATAAAGGCCTGATTTTTTGGAAAGATAAAATTGGGCAAATTCCAGCGGCACTGGGTCCCAATGCACACTGGTGTGCCCCGGCACACTGGTTGAAAAACAATGGTATCATTGACCAATCTATCTTGCACTATTCTTGTTCATTAATAAACTAAAAAATGGATGTGAGCAACATGTGGAAAGGCTTGTAGCCATCCATGACTTCAACTTTTTGCCACAAGAATTAACCAGAATCAACCATTCTTCATTAATAATTAACTACAATCAAAAAACAAGTGTTATGGACAGCTTCCGTACCATATCTTGTTGCAGAAAATATCAAAATTTGAAATAACAGCAGCAAAGCAGAAGGCACGCGCGCGCACATACGCGCTTCTTAAAAATATGCGCCATCAGTAAATGGTTTTCTGTGCTTTGTGATGCAGTGAGAAATGTGATGACTTGTGTTTTTAGCAGTGACAAATGTTTTCAGGGTCCGTGTATGTTTGCTGTACCTGGACACAGCGCATTTTAATGCCTCGGCCTTGTCAGACTTGTCCTTGAATTCATGTTCATGTTTCGTCTCGTAATGACTTTTAACATTTCTGTGTGAGGTACAACACTCTCGAAGCATAATGCACAAAACAGCACGGTCATTTTTTGCACAAAGCCTCATTCGTCTGTCCACGCTGGATGGAAAGAATGAGATGTCTCTGCTCGAGGAGCCGTCATGATTCGTTTATTTATAGCGCGTGTGTTTCGTTGACTGCGTTAAAACACGGAGCTCTCCTCTGCAAGGCGCGGCGCAGACACGCACTCACACATGAAACAGAAAAGGAGGGGCGCTAAACACAGCGCGCAACTGAAAATGTCTAAATTTCAGGTAAAATGCGCTTTTAAAAAAATAAATATTATTTTTATTATTTTGCCTTGCGCTCGCGTGCCACTGCTGGTACGCGTGTTATAGGTTGCAAACCCCTGGTCTAAAGTATGCAGCCATTTTCCCTTTAGTCAATGTTTGGTGGTGATTGTGACTTTAATTAAACGTACACCCAAACATTTTATTATGCCCATTTCAGTTTTTATTCACAACTTTCTTTTGCGCTTGTAGCTGGACTCGCAACACTTTCATTTTCTACAGGTCTTTTGTAGAAAAACGTATAAATTTTGCCTCCCCTTTAAAATGTTACGGAAATGCATAAGGAAAGTGTGTTCTTGCTGATGCTGGCTGTGAACAGTCTCAAGTGGTAGCCTCTAGGAATGCTCATAACTTTTGTATGTTGACCAAGGTTTTCGTTCCAAAGAAATTTTGTAGATCAAAATATTCATTTCTAGAGGTGCTCGTATATAAAGGTACAACCGTATATATTGACTGGGATGGTGTTAAAATGTACTCTTTATGCGTTATACCAACACTGGTTATTTGAGTGTGTACAAACATTTTTTATTAATTTACAATCATATTGAAAAGCCTAGATGTGTTCTAGGAATTTAGTTTCCACTCACTAGTGATGCAGGCGGGCTCGCATTGCAGCGACATGATCTGGTGCTTGTCCTCATCCGTTTCCACTGTAAGGTTGGACAGGTACTGCTTGACCTTTCTTGCCATCTGCGCGTCCTCGTAAAGCTTCTTGGCATTGAGAAGCGAGCTGCGGCGCACGCGCTTCTTGTGCCCGCCTCCCTGCACGTCCAATATGTTGGAGTTGGTGCTGCCCTGACTCAAGGACCTGCAGAACGTTTGAAAAGTATTTTCTTAATTTCTTAATAAGCATCATTATGACAGGCAAAATTGAAAACAAAATTACTCACAAAACCTCTTCTAATTATTATATTTCAAAGTCAAGAAATTAACAAACCTAAAGAAAAAATATCTAAATACATTGTATGTATTTACAGACAATTTAAAAATGATGGCTTTGTAATCTGACAGCATGGCAGAGCAATGGTTAGCGCATTCTGAGGTCATAAGATCGAACCTTCCTGTGAGGAGTTTGCATATTCTCACCATTCTTACGTGGGTTTCCTCAGGGCACTCCGATTTCCTCCCACATTCCAAAAACATGCATGTCAGGTTAATTGGCTGGTCCAAATTATCCCTAGGTGTGAATGTAATCTTTAAATATTATAGTTATTAAGGAAATAATTTATTTTGTTCTTACTGTCGGACACCTGCAAAGAAGAAGGCCAGGGTTGTTCGTTATTTTAGTCTGTTACTATTGCACACAGTGTGGTATTTTGCTTCAATGTTTGTGGTTTTGACAATGTTTTTGTACTGTGGTTCCAAGTTTTTCATTATTATGCGCATTTACATCATTGTCAGGATTGGCCAATCATGTTGCTGTTCTTTGATTTCCAGGCCCCGTAAGACTGTATTGATTTTTGTAACGTTCAGGAATAAATAAAGAAAAAGGATCAGGGGAGGGCCTTTAGAGCCGGTTGGACTTTCTTATCTAGAGGCTCCTCTCTGTGTCCTCCTTGCATGTTTAAAATACATTGATGTTTTTTCTCCTTATTTTGGGAGTTTACTTAAATTTAGACTTAACAATTCCGAAAACGTAATGTTTACAAAAATATACTGTGGATACAAATACTAGACAACATTATTGATTACCTATTTTAAATAAATGTAGAATTTCATAAATATTGAAAAAAATCAAAACAGACTTAAAAACATACCCTTTAATTTGATGTAATTTAAATTATGAGGTGAAGCGTGAAAATAGTTTTGAAAAATATGAATAATAATATGAAGAATAATAATAGCTGATAAAGGTAGAACGCCTAATCTGGCATATCTCAAATATGAAAGCTCGACAACCTGTTATTGTCATTGTCAATATATAATATTATAATAGCACAACAAAACCATGCAGCCAGCAGTGCCATGCTGTATACATCAGGAAGGTTAGGGCATTGGTTATCACTCGATACAGGGAATATTATAAGATGCAGAGTCCATGGTTCATCTTTACCCTGTTAGCATTTGAAGCTACTATGGGACTCAAACGCAACACATTGGTTGCTGGGAATGGATGGAATGCTGTGAATGGACCATGATAATGATGCAACAAGCACAGGACATATACTTAGATCATTTTTTCATGCTTTTTAGCCAAGATGCAATGCAACAAAATGGCACAGTTTGGGTGGGAGGTGGTTGTTTGGGGGTAAAAAAAAAAACTTACCCTAAACTTTTCCACCTTTTCTTCCTGCAAGGAAGAAGTGTGGACATTGAAGCGTGAGGATAGAAATTTTAGGGGGTGATGATATGGAGGTGAAATAAACAAATACATAAATGGAGTAATCTGTGAAATCAGGAGTGGACAAAAATGTGTGCGTCAGTGACTCATGTGATGTTGAAAGTGAAAAAAAGTGTCAAATCTAATGTAAAATCTATACCGGTAGAAACCGTAATTTTAATTAACCGTGTTCATTATAGTTTGATTATCTAATCAGTAGATACAATTAATTTAACTTTACCACATTTATATATTCTTTGTGCTGCATGAAAGCAGCCTTAACTCGGGGTAAATCTCTACACTTATCCAATTATAAACTGGAAAAAAAATACATACATATACATCTATATATATATATATATATATATATATATATATATATATATATATATATCCAAATAGATATATACAGGGGCAGCACGGCGGCGCAGTGGTTAGCGCGTGTGCGGCACAGTTCTGAGGTTGTGGGAACCTCCTGCGTGGGTTCAAATCCAGCTACCGGCCTTACTGTGCGGAGTTTGTATGTTCTCCCCGTGCTTGCGTGGGTTTCCTCCGGGCACTCCGGTTTCCTCCCACATTCCAAAGACATGCATTTCAGGTGGATTGGCAGGTCCAAATTGTCCCTAGGTGGGAATGAGCGAGTGAGTTGTCTGTCCCCGTGTGCACTGCGATTGGCTGGCAACCGGTTCAGGGTGTCCCCTGCCCACTGCCCGGAGATGGCTGGGATGGGCTCCAGCCCCCCCGCGACCCTAATAAGGATAAGCGGTACAGCTAATGAGATGAGATATATATATATATACAGTCTTATGCAAAAGTTTGGGCACCCATGATCATTTTCAAGATTTTCCTTTACAAGTCATTGGTTTTTCGGATCAGCAATTTCAGTTAATATATCAAATAGCAGACACAGTGATACCTGAGAAGTGAAATGAAGTTCATAGGAGTTACAGAAAGTTTGCAATAATTGCTTGAACAAAAGTAGGCAGGTGCATAAATTTGGGCAGACCAACAGAAAAATTCCATCAATATTTAGTAGATCTTCCTTTTGCAGAATAAATTGCCTCTAAACGCTTCCTATAGCTTAAAATGAGGGTCCGAATTCTGGTTGAAGGTATTTTTGACCGTTTTGCTTTACAAAACATTTAAACTTCACTCAGGTTTGATGGTTTCCGAACATGGACAGCCTGCTTTAAATCACGCCACAGATTTTCAATAATATTCAGGTCTGGGGACTGAGATGGCCATTCCAGAACATTGTACTTGTTCCTCTGCATAAAGTAGAATTTGAGCAGTCTTTGGGGTCGTCTTGTTGAAGTATCAAGCCCCGGCGCAACTTCACTGATTCTCGAACATTGTTCGCAAAAATCTGCTGATACTGACTGGAATGCATGCGAGCTTCAACTGTAACAAGATTGCCAGTACCTGCACTGGCCACACAGCCCCAATGCATGCTGGAACCACCGCCAAATTTTACTGTGGGTAGCAAGTGTTTGTCTTGACATGCTGTGTTCTTCTTCCACCATGCTATGCTCATTGTTATGTCCAATTAACTCAATTTTAGTTTCATCAGTCCACAGCATCTTATTCCAAAATTAGGCTGGCTTGTCCAAATGTGCTTTAGCATACATCAGGCTTCTGCCGCATTACTGTCCCATACAGCATCTTCTTGTGCAAAGTGCGCTGAACAGTTAAACGATGCGCAGTGACACCATCTGCAGCAAGATCATGTTGTAGGTCTTTGGAGCTGGTCTGTTGGTTGAGTTTGACTGTTCTCACATACAGGGAGTGCAGAATTATTAGGCAAATGAGTATTTTGACCACATCATCCTCTTTATGCATGTTGTCTTACTCCAAGCTGTATAGGCTCGAAAGCCTACTACTAATTAAGCATATCAGGTGATGTGCATCTCTGTAATGAGAAGGGGTGTGGTCTAATGACATCAACACCCTATATCAGGTGTGCATAATTATTAGGCAACTTCCTTTCCTTTGGCAAAATGGGTCAGAAGAGGGACTTGACAGGCTCTGAAAAGTCAAAAATAGTGAGATATCTTGCAGAGGGATGCAGCACTCTTAAAATTGCCAAGCTTCTGAAGCGTGATCATCGAACAATCAAGCGTTACATTCAAAATAGTCAACAGGGTCGCAAGAAGCGTGTAGAAAAACCAAGGCGCAAAATAACTGCCCGTGAACTGAGAAAAGTCAAGCGTACAGCTGCCAAGATGCCACTTGCCACCAGTTTTGCCATATTTCAGAGCTGCAACATCACTGGAGTGCCCAAAAGCACAAGGTGTGCAATACTCAGAGACATGGCCAAGGTAAGAAAGGCTGAAAAACGACCACCACTGAACAAGACACACAAGCTGAAACGTCAAGACTGGGCCAAGAAAAATCTCAAGACGGATTTTTCTAAGGTTTTATGGACTGATGAAATGAGAGTGAGTCTTGATGGGCCAGATGGATGGGCCCGTGGCTGGATCGGTAAAGGGCAGAGAGCTCCAGTCCGCCTCAGACGCCAGCAAGGTGGAGGTGGGGTACTGGTATGGGCTGGTATCATCAAAGATGAGCTTGTGGGGCCTTTTCGGGTTGAGGATGGACTCAAGCTCAACTCCCAGTCCTACTGCCAGTTTCTGGAAGACACCTTTTTCAAGCAGTGGTACAGGAAGAAGTCCGCATCCTTCAAGAAAAACATGATTTTCATGCAGGACAACGCTCCATCACACGCATCCAAGTACTCCACAGCGTGGCTGGCAAGAAAGGGTCTAAAAGAAGAAAAACTAATGACATGGCCTCCTTGTTCACCTGATCTGAACCCCATAGAGAACCTGTGGTCCCTCATCAAATGTGAGATTTACAAGGAGGGAAAACAGTACACCTCTCTGAACGATGTCTGGGAGGCTGTGGTTGCTGCTGCACGCAATGTTGATCGTGAACAGATCAAAGCACTGACAGAATCCATGGATGGCAGGCTTTTGAGTGTCCTTGCAAAGAAAGGTGGCTATATTGGTCACTGATTTGTTTTTGTTTTGTTTTTGAATGTCAGAAATGTATATTTGTGAATGTTGAGCTGTTATATTGGTTTCCCTGATGAAAATAAATAATTGAAAGGGGTATACATTTGTTTTTTGTTAAGTTGCCTAATAATTATGCACAGTAATAGTCACCTGCACACACAGATATCCTCCTAAAATAGCTAAAACTAAAAAAGCCCCACTCCAACTTCCAAAATATTCAGCTTTGATATTAATGAGACTTTTGGGTTCATTAAGAACATGGTTGTTGTTCAATAATAAAATGAATCCTCAAAAATACAACTTGCCTAATAATTCTGCACTCCCTGTACTTCGCCTCTGCTTATCTGAGATTTTTCTTGGCCTGCCACTCCGGGCTGTACCTGTGTTATTCCATTTACTCACTTTGTTCCTCATAGTGGAAACTGACAGCTGAAATCCCTAAGCTAGCTTTTTGTATCCTTCCCCTAAACCATGATGTTGAACAATCCTTGTTTTCAGGTCCTTTGGGAGTGTTTCTGAGGCTCCGATGTTGCCACTCTTTAGAGAAGATGCAAAGAGGAGAAAAACTTAAATAGCCTTTCTCTGATTGGCTTCACCTGTGTATGCAGGTCAAGGGTCAATGAGCTTACCAAACAAATTTTGTGTTCCAATAATTAGTGCTAAAGGTATTCAAATCAATAAAACAACAAGGGTGCCCAAATTTATGCAGCTGCCTTCTCAGATATCACCGTGTTTGTCTGCTATATGATATATTTAACTGAAATTGGAGATCTGAACCACCAATGATTTACAAAGGAAAATCCTTAAAATGATCAGGGGTGCCAAAACTTTTGCATACGACTGTGTATGTATACACACACACACATATATATAGATATATACATATATAGATATATACATATATACATATATATATATATATATATATATATATATATATATATATGTATGTAACGAGTGTAATAATACCTTTTGTTTTATTGAAATTCCTGCTGAAATATGTGTATAGATTTTGGTAAATGTCCTGCAATGATGAGTCCAACAGTGCTATCTGCTGGTATGGGGTGGGGTTTGGTTTTGGCTTCTGACATGTGACCAGGAGGCGGGGTTTGTTGGCAGTCTTACTAGAGAGAACTGCAATGGTAAGACACATCTTTTGGTGCTCCACAAAAGAAGTTAATTTTAAACATTATAACCCCAGCTGACAAATCTCTCAACATGCACAGTAATGTGATTGATATTGTCAAGCTGTTTAGGTTTATTTTCGTTTTGTTTCTGTTTTACTAAATTATGAATTCCTCTTGTAGAGATCAAAGAGATCAAAGCCAACAGAAAAGCTCATCCATTTGCAGGTAACTTGTACCCGTTTTTATACTCATTATTGTTTTTATTTCTATTTTTTCATATACATTAAAAAAGGATGATGTTGGTTAAAATTCAGACGAAAGAAAAATATGTTGAATCCATTGTAAACGTTAAAAATCCACTATACGATCTCTTGTTAAAAGTATCTTGTTAAAATGTAAAGATGTAAAAATGTATTGTGATATTCTAAAATGTATTTTCTGTAAAATGAAAAGAAAGCTCTTTGATATGCTTTGTTGGCAGTCTTACTAGAGAGAACTGCAATGAGATCAAAGATATCAAAGCCAACAGAAAAGCTAATGTTGTGACTCATCCATTTGCAGAAACTGTAATAATAAAAACCTCATCATCCAATCCAGCGTGAATGTGGATCTTTGGTGGGACACGTACACCGCGGTTACATATATACATTAAAAAGTGGCTGAATTCATGAAAAAAATATTATAAGGCTCTTATGAGAAAACATCATGGGTCCTTTGCCCACCCGTGCTACAGACTGCATGGACAAAAGTATTGGGACACTTAGGTGCCAAGTAAAGTTTCAAGTCAATTGTCTCAAAATGATTTAGTCTACCAGGCAAGCCAACTATTGTAGTACACTAAGAAGGCCCAAGGGTGCAGATCCCCTCATGCTGACTTAATATGTCAGGTAGCGCAGGAATGCAAGGTTAAAATTTTTTTTTTTTTATTTATAATATATATATATATTAATTATATATTAATATATATATATATTAATATATATATATATTAATATATAATATATATATATATATATATATATATATATATATATATATATAATAATAATATATTATATATAATATATATAAATAAAAATGCAAGGTGTTGACAAATGAGAGTACAGTACTCCTACCCAACGGTATGTGAGTACAAAGATTGCTTACCGTTGCCTGAACATCAAGGAGGGGTCCATGTTGGCCGAAGTCATCCGGACTACATGTCGGATTTCTTTAGCAATCATCCGCAGTTTCTCAAAGTTCACCAGGCCGTCCACCATTGAGTCATTTCCTGGTAGACAGACAGAAATAGGACCTTCCGATAACATATTTAAAGCCATTGATGGCTATGTATTAGACTTTCAGTCTACACCTTATTAGGCTAGAATCTGTTAACATGTCATATAGTTTTACATTGACTCAAGGAGAAAATTAATCTGAATGGATATAAAGTTTCAGCAGAAAGTACACTCCTTGCGTGAGCACCAACTAAGTGAGTCCGGAAGTCAGAACCCCACTTCACACCACTTCTGACAAGCAAAAGGTGCACACTGATTCTGTATTATCATGCATGAAAACCTGTATGGAAAATAAAACAGAAATCAAAGGAATCAAAGTCTATCCAAACCAAAAACCCTGGATGGATTGCAAAGTTCAGGCTCTTGAAAGGCCGTAAAACTGTCTTAAGATAAGGGAAAAGGCTCTTTACTGCACCGCCAGGGTTGACCCGAAGAGAGGAATTGGGGGTTGCCGAAGCACCCTCTGCTAGGATGATTGAGGATAACTTTGCTGCCAAAAATGGAGGATGCAAGGACTCCAAAAGATCATAAACTTCAGGGGCTAAAAATGGGTGACTGTTGTGCTTTTTTCTCATTTTTCTTGTTCAAGTCCTTATTACGTGTTTGTTCTGGAGTTCCATGTCTAATCTTGTTGCATACAAGGTTTCGCTGCTTTGACAACGACAATGAAGACAAGTCAATTTATTTCAAAAAACAAGAGCACCTTCATGCAGGAAGGTGAGGTCCTTCTTGACCACGGGGAAGAGCGGTATGACAGGCGGCTGCATGCTCTGGCCACTCAGGATGTTGCGGTACTTGGCCATGTTTCGCGATGGGTCGAAAACGTCTTGCAGGTCTCCAAAGAGTTTGTCATATTTGTTGGGCAGCTTCTCCCACGAGTTGCGCAGCCGAGCCACGGGAGCCAGGTTAAGACCGCTACATGGACAAAAATCGCTAATTGTAATTAGGGCTGCAACAACGAATCGATAATATAAATTAGAATCGATTATTAAAAGTGTTGAAAACGAATTACCTCGTCGGGTCCTCGTGTTGAGAAAATTATGAGCCACTAAGCACGTTAGTCAATGCAAATAAGTGCATTGGATCTCGTTGCGAAGTTGTTAAGTTGTAGCACCACTTTGGTCTGGCTATTTCAAGGCAGTTTTAGGGTGTTACTTATATAAGGTGTAGGCACACATGCGAGTATATACGGTACCTAAAGTCATTTTGATTTTGCTGGTCATTTTTGATAAAGGGGTGAATATAGTCTAATATCTTTGTTCTTTAACGGCACAATCCTTCCCTTGGATACATTTGAGAAGGGGACATTTATTCTTGATTTAGGTTGCAGCTTGTCATTAGGGTGGAATGGTCATCCTTGATATTTTTTGGCGCATGATAATTTTGCGACACATAAAAATGTGTTTTATTGCACTTTGTACAATTTTGTTTTTTGTAATAAGCCTAAATGTAATGTGATCGTTGGATAAGATGGTAGGAACACAAACAACATGGCGGCGCGCATGGATGCTGCTGCGGCTAGTTGCTCTCCAGCTAATCTTCTATTTATTGCCGTTCTCTTGTCTTTTTTGCTTTCTTTTTTGGACACATGCGTGGCCAAAAATACTTACAGTAGGGAGTAACTTATTCGGTTGGGTGGGCGTCTAAATTTCGACTTTTCGGGCACTTTTTACACCGCCTATGATATACCGAGCGAACTTCAAAGAGATCCGGCATCCTTGTGGACAACTATTCCTCCTAATAAACGACGACAACGGCGCCGTAAAGACAGAAAACAGAAGCGTGGTTGCCGTGCGGGTAGATGTGTGAAGCGTGCGAAGTCAAAGGAGCAACAAGGTTACGAGGATGTGACTAATTCCACCATTCATTCCTGGCCGGACAACCGACGCTTTAAAATCGACGCTCACGAACGGCCCCAACGGCGACATCTTTTGACGATCTCTACAAAGACTACAAAGACTTCAGCTAAGTCAAATGATTCAGAAAAGCTAAAATTTGGTCTTTTAAATATTAGATCGCTTGCTCCTAAAGCTTTACTTGTTGATAACATTATTCGTGATTATAAACTTAACTGTATTGGTCTTTGTGAAACTTGGTTACGCCCGGATGAGTATTTAGCGCTAAATTATGCTTCACCCCCTGACTACGCGAGTAGCCATGTAGCACGCACGTTGAAAAAGGGTGCCGGTGTCGCGCTCATTTCTGAAAAAACGCTCAAATTTAATCCTCGTACCTCTAATAATCACAAGTCGTTCGAGGCTCTTGTTATGAGGTCCTCTCCATTGTCAATTTATGTAATAACTATCTATCGTGCACCAGGACCATACACAACTTTCTTAGACGAATTTGCTGAACTTTTGTCTAAACTAGTAACCTATGCAGACAAAATTATAATTATGGGGGACTTTAACATTCATATGAACTCCCCACTCAGTTCACTTACTATTGCGTTTAGGTCTCTAATTGATGCATTTGGTTTTAATCAACTGTTTGATTTGCCAACCCATAAAGATGGAAACACGCTAGACTTGGTTCTGACTCGAGGAGTTTTAACCTCAAACATTATGGTGTTACCGAGTACTACCGTTATCTCGGATCATTATTTAGTTACATTTGAGGTGCTAGCTAAATGTAGTGTTAAAAAAGCTGAAGGATTTAGCGGACGCAATATAAGCACTGGCACAGTTTCTGAGCTCTTTGAACTCCTTCCTGGAGCAGTTGTGTCCTTTCCTTCATACAATGGCTCGATTGACTCACTCATGAATGAGTTCAATACTACCCTGACTAGTGTCAGGGATTCAATAGCGCCCATTAAGCAAAAATCACGTCCTAAAAGATGCACGCCTTGGTTTACTGATGAAACTAGAACCCTTAAACAAGAATGCGAATAATATCACCTAATGGAAGCATGTAAATGCTGAAAAGATGGGGGCCAAGCACTGAACCCTGCGGAACACCACAGGTAACATTAAAGGGCTCAGATGTCATTTCACCATATTTAACACAGTGCGTCCTTTCTGAGAGGTAGGATCTGAACCACGAGAGGATGGTTCCTGAGAGACCAATCCATTTTTCCAACCATTCTAGTAGGAAATTGTGGTGCACTGTGTCAAAAGCGGCACTAAGATCCAGCAGCAGCAAAAGTGATGAAGCGCCAGAATCCATTGCCAGTAGGAGATCATTTGTTAACTTGATCAGAGCTGTCTCAGTGGAGTTGTTAGCCCTGAATCCTGATTGCATAGATTCAAAAATTCTCACAGTTTACTATATTGAGATATGAAATCATTCAGCTGCCGTGCCACTACTTTTTCAAGTACTTTAAAAAGGAAAGGTAGGTTTGACACAAGTCTATAATTACTTAAGATTTCTGGATCAAGGTTGGGTCGTTTCATTGTGGGTTTAATAACGGCGGACTTTAAAGCTGCTGGAACTACACCTGAGGAGAGTGATATGTTTATAATATTTAGAACTGAAGGTCCAAGGACGCCAAAAAGACTTTTAATAAGTGAACCTGGGAGCGGGTCGAACTGGCAAGTACAATATCAGCTTCCACTGCTACGCAGACGACACTCAACTATATCTTCCGTTGGAGGAATCTCCCACACTAAACTGTGGAAATTTGGAGGCCTGCCTCATTGAGATAAAAGAGTGGATGTCACTCAATTTCTTGCGTCTTAACTCTAAAAAGAATGAAATGTTAGTCATTGGTCCATCTAAATGCCGTGACTTATTCTCAAAAACTGCTGTGAACATTGACAAATGTCACATTACACAGAGTAACTCAGTTAAAAATTTAGGTGTCATATTTGACCCTGATCTATCCTTTGAAATGCATGTAAAGAAAATTACTAGAACAGCTTTCTTCCATCTTTGTAACATTGCTAAAATCCGTTCAATACTGTCTCAGTCGGATGCGGAAATTATAATTCATGCGTTTGTTACCTCCCATCTCGATTACTGTAATGCACTACTCTCTGGTCTCCCGAAGTCTAGAATCAAGTCTCTTCAGCTGGTACAAAATGCCGCAGCGAGGCTTTTAACTAGGACAAAAAAGTACGATCACATAACACCGATTTTGGCTAACCTGCATTGGCTCCCAGTTAGCCTTAGATGTGATTTCAAGGTTCTCTTAGTATTATACAAAATCATACATGGACTTGCTCCCTCTTATCTTTCAGATCTGATTTGCCCCTATGTCCCGGTCTGAAGCCTACGATCTGAGAGTGCCGGTCTTCTGGTGATCCCAAGAGCAAAGAAGTGTTCTGCTGGTTCGAGAGCGTTCTCCATCCGGGCACCGGTGCTGTGGAATGCTCTTCCCCCTAAGATCCGATCTGCGACTTCAGTGGAAATGTTTAAATCTAAGCTTAAAACTCACTTCTACTCCATAGCATATGAATAACCTACTCTTCTCGTCGGCTGAAAAATAGTCAGTGTAATATAGTGTAATAATTTGTGAAGCCCTTTGAGACTCTTCGTGATTTAGGGCTATACAAATAAAAATGACTTGACTTGACTTAACAGTGTATATTACATGTTTGTAGGTGTATAGCATAAATTTGTATGTATTTTTGTTTATTGTTATTCGCCAAACATTTGGTTTTTTTTTTTGCTTTATATTATAGAATATTATGTTGTGTTGTACACTATTTTTCTATCCATCTTCAATATTTGAATATAAGATAAAATTAAAAATGTGTTTTTAAAAATATGATTCATCGATTAATCGAAAGAATAATCGACAGATTCATCTTATATTAAGATAATCGTTAGTTGCAGCCCTAATAGTAATAGTCGACAATTTAATTCATTTATTGCCGCCAGACACTTTTTTTCCTGACAGAGTGAGGTTTTACTACATGAATAAAAACCCTGCTGAGAGTCACTTGTATGATATAGCTTCTCTGTCTCAAGCGGTACCATACAGTTTTTATGGTTGTGATCACATGCATTCTACATTTTATACGTGTATATTTTGTTATAAAACTGAGCTTAAACGTTATGTAGGATTGTGCCTGAAAAACCTTTTGGAAATTGAATCCAAGCAGCCCAAAGAAAAAATATCAGTAATTAAAACGTAAAAACATCAGATGTTAAAACCGTTACATTTCAAACTGTTGAGAAACCTTAAGTACTTTTGTTACAAACTTTGCAGTTGACCAATGAATGTACAACATAAAATTTACATTAAATTTGTTTATTGTTCTACTGCTGCTATTCTTAGTTTGGGGGTATTAAAAAAAGTGTTCATCTAATTTTTAATTGTATTTATTTGACTGTCCCTAGAAATTGGTTCATTTATGGACTTGTGTCCCTCCTGACTAAGCATTGTGCCCGTCGGATTTTAGACAGGGCATTTTTATCTATTTTTTGTACCATTTTGTAGTAGAAGATGTAGCAATTTTTCGTGTGATTGTTATCATTTGCCACATAAATTTAGCATGAAGCTGATTTATTAAGAAATAAATAATTAACCATTTATTGGACTAATTGTTTGAATAGTCAGCGACTAGTCCACAATTTAAATACTCTTAAGTTGTAGCTCTAGTCTTAACGTGTTTCTCTTACCTGATGATGGCGAACATGGAATTGAAGTTCTTGCATTCTTGACAGTGCAGAGCAATTTTGATAAAGTGCTTGATAGTCTTCATCCTTTTGATTGTGCTGGGTTCCTTGAGGATCTCAGTGGCCACCCAGAAAGTTTCCTGGTTTATGACCTCTTCAAAGCGTTTCAGGTGGCAGCTGCCACTTCTGCCGCTTGATGCTGAGTCAAGCTTGAACAGGTCGTCGACGTACTCTGTGGACTCAATGTTCCTGAAGAGCTCAAAGTCCCGCATGGAGAGCTGGGCTGCGACCTCCATGGTGCTGAGCTGCAACAGCGAGGTGTGGCTCTCACGCAGAAGATCCTGGGCGTCGACATCTGAACACAATGTCTCCGTCTCCATGTTGTTCTTCAGGTAGTACCTGCAAATGATAATTTGTAAGTGTTGCTGTTTATAGCTAAAATATCACAATCTGGAACGGTCTTCGAATAAAGAACGTGAAAATTAAAAAAAGGTGGCACACGGAGTAAAAAAAAAAAGCAGAGATGCAAAACTGTTTTGAGTCTCTGGGACTGAGCCTAAGAGTTTGCAAATGTATTTGTTCGAGTGTTTTAGGTCAGGTAAAAAAGAAAACTCGGACAAAAACACGTCAAACTAATGGGAGGGTTCTATTTGGAAAGTAAGAATTATTTTGTTAAAATAATTTCTACTCTTTGTAAAATGATAAGTTATTATAATTAAAAGTGTCTTTGACATTGTTTACAGCGAGATTAGACATGGCACTCCAAGAAAAACAAGAGTAAAAGGACCCAAAATAGAAAACAAGATGAAAAAGAATGTCAGGATGAATAGGAAAACAATATTTACAAGGTGGTAGTTGTAAGTGAATTGTAAGATCAGTACATTGTAATATTACTGCATTGAATATGGTGCAACAACATTTAACAGCAACAAAATTCCAAGATAAGTTGATTAGTAAAATATTAATATATGATATTTTTCCTATACATAATCAAGAAATATAGTTTTCAGTCTTGTGAAACCTAATTCCAATATATTGCTCAGCACAAGTGACGGTATCCGGCAATATTTTGTGATGCAAAAACCATGTACCATTCAAGCACATTTAGGAATGCCTTTTAAAAAAATCTGAAAAGGGCTGTTCACTGTGGTTATCCAACACCATCTATAAGCGGTCTACAGCCTTACCTGCCGTTGAGTTGAATTCGGTCAGCCAACTTGGAGAGTTGGTCAGGCAGGCGACGCTGCTTGATGACGCCCTCAGGGCTGACGGACACTTCACACAACGAGTAGTTTTCAGTGGCCGGCGTCAGCCCAAACTCATTTACGGTGTGCGCAACCACATCCTTGGCGGTCGTGTCCTTGCTAATGATGATGTAACAACTCTGTTGGTCGGCCTTAAACACTCGGATCACCTGGTCTGGAATGTCTGCAAAGGTTGCGATAAAGCGTGCATTGAAGAAAATGCAACAAATATGTGCAAATTTTTAAGTTTTGGGCATGAAGCATAATTTTGAAATTTATATCAGGCAGGCATGTTAAAGGGCACAGTGGCAAAGTCGAATAACTAACCATGTTACCTTGTTTCAGCACCAAAGCAGGCTTTACTTCAACATAGTATAAACAGTGGCTTGCAAAACGATTTTGCCCCCTTGAACTTTGTGACCTTTTGCCACATTTCAGACTTCAAACATAAAGATATAAAACTTGTGCAGCATCAACATCAAGTGGGACACAATCATGAAGTGGAACACACTTTATTGGATATTTTAAACTTTTTTAACAAATAAAAAACAAAAAAGTTGGTGTGCAAAATTATTCAGCCCCTTTACTTTTAGTGCAGCAAACTCTGTCCAGAAGTTGAGTAAGGATCTCTGAATGATTCAATGTTGATCTAAAAGACTAATGATGATAAATGGGAATCCACCTGTGTGAAATCAAGTCGCTGTATAAATACACCTTCACTGGGATAGTCTCAGATGTCTGTTTAAAGTGCAGAGAGCATCATGAAGAACAGGGAACACACCAGGCAGGTCCGAGATACTGTTATGGAGAAGTTTAAAGCTGGATTTGGATACAAAAAGATTTCCCAAGTTTTAAACATCCCTAGGAGGAGGTGCAAGCAATAATATTGAAATGGAAGGAGTATCAGACCACTGCAAATCTACCAAGATCGGGCCATCCCCCTAAACTTTCAGCTTATACAAGGAGAAAACTGATCAAAGATGCAGCCAAGAGGCCCCATGATCACTCTGGATGAACTGCAGAGGTCTACAGCTGAGGTGGGAGAATCTGTCCATACGACATCAATCAGTCATATACTGCACAAATCTGGCCTTTATGGAAGAGTGGCAGCAATGAAGTAATTTATTAAAGATATCCATAAAAAGTGTTGTTTAAAGTCTTCCATAAGCCACCTGGGAGACACACCAAACATGTGGAAGAAGGTGCTCTGGTCAGATGTGACCAAAATCGAACTTTTGGGCAACAATGTAAGACGTTATGTTTGGCATAAAAGCAGCACAGCTCATCACCCTCAACACACCATCCACACAGTCAAACACGGTGGTGGCAGCATCATGGTTTGGGCCTGCTTTTTTTCAGCAGGGACAGGGAAGATGGTTAAAATTGATGGGAAGATGGATGGAGCCAAATACAGGACCAATCTGGAAGAAAACCTGATGGAGTCCGCCAAAGACTTGAGACTGGGACAGAGATTTTTTTTCCAACAGGACAATATCCAAAACATAAAGCAAAAGCTCCAATGGAATGGTTCACCAAAAAACATATCAAGCTGTTAGAATGCCCGAGTCAAAGTCCGGACCTCAATCCAATAGAGAATCTGTGGAAAGAACTGAAAACTCCTGTTCACAAACGCTTTCCATCCAACCTCACTGAGCTCGGGCTGTCTTGCAAGGAGGAATGGGCAAAATATCAGTTTCTCAATGTGCAAAACTGATAGAGACATACCCCAAGCAACTTGCAGCTGTAATCGCAGCAAAAGGTGGCACTACAAAGTATTAACTCAATGGGGCTGAATAATTTTGCACACCTACTTTTTCTTTTTTATTTGTTAAAAAAGTTTAAAATATCCAATAAAGTGTGTTCCACTTCATGATTTTGTCCCACTTATTGTTGATTCTTCACAAGAAATTACAGTTTTATATCTTTTTATTTGAAGTCTGAAATGTGGCTAAAGGTCACAAATTTCAAGGGTGCCAATAGTTTCGCAAGCCACTGTACATATCGGATCTTGACACTTTGAAGTTGAATAGCCAATAATCTTTTTTTTCTATTTGAGATTTGATATCCTAGTAAAGATTTTGGATACTCGGCTTGCGTTCGTACAAGAAAAAAAATGTTCGGAAAATGTTTTGGAATTGTAAAAATAAAGCTGAACCGCCAAGAGTTCCACACACGGAGGCCCAAACATGTATCTGCAACTCAGCTTCATCATTAAATTTCCAAAATGTTTTTAGAACGGTGTATAACAAAGTATTTTGAGTAATAATTGTAAAAATAAAATAAAGGTTCATTTTCAAAGATTTCGCCTATTAGAGATTCATTTTGGAACCTAACCTCTGCTATAAACAGAGGTTATTGTATTTTAAAATCCATTGGAAGAGGGGATACTATTACAAAGGGGATTAGAGAGAAAGAGAGAAGGAAAGAGTGAGGGGGCAAAAGAGAGGCAAAAATTAGAAAGACAGACAAAAGACAAAGAAAGAGAGAGAGAAAAGAATTAGAAAGCAGGAAAAATAGAAAAAACTGAGAGAAAGGCTTCTTTATTTTCCTCATGTTAAGGTTTTTGAGTTTTTCTTGCCCTGAAGTAGGTTTTAGATCAGGGGATGGTGTAATAATAGTCTGTAGTCTGGAATAATATGTGGTCTGTAAAGCCCTTTGAGACTCCTTCTGATTAAGGGCTATACAAATAAACGGGACTTGACCTGACTAGAACATTTATTTGCACAAGCGTAATCCCATTATTACAGTATTTGCCATTTTTACTCCAAAACCAAATCTCAACCACAAAAAATGTCTATTGGCTATTTAAAGTCAAAGTGTGTTTACATTATTGGGATACCCTATATACAAAAAAAAATCATTAAGATCACTTAATAAAACTCCAGTGTAAAAGTTCTGCGTCAAGTCAAATTTCATGTTTTTTCATTTTTTCATTATTTTATGATCTATATAAGTTTTTTTTTTTACTTTTTCACTCGTGTAAAGTTCTTAGCTGTGGCTGTTTTAAAGGGCTCTATGAATAAAGTTGAGTTGAGTTGCTGTTGTGTTAGTAAATAATTTGAAGTTAAAAATAAATAAACATTTTGTTATAATGTTGTATGTATCATTTTTTACCAAAAATAATCCTTGAGTTATAAAATATTTAATAACATTTTTCAAATGAGTACAATTGTTTGGAAATGGCGGGCGGAAAATAATGTGGGTCATTAGGTTTAATCTTTCTTGTTTTAACTCTTAAAGTGTAAAATTCGGACTATAAGCCACAACTTTTTTTCTAAGCTTTCAACCCTGCAGCTTATGCAATGATGCGGCCAATTTATGCATATTTTCCAAAGGCTGCCAGGGGCATCTGAGCAGAGAACACCTTAGAGACATGTGGACTATGTGTCGAGGAAGACGCAAGTTTAATGTAACTTGAATAAAAATTAGTATGAACAGACCCTCATCCTTGATAGTTGTCAATTGAAAAGGGAGGGCTTACTACCATATCAGGAATAATTCTACTTGTCTGTTTATTTGTAAATGGAAATAACATGGCAAAACGAACGGATAACAGGTAGCAACGTCCAACGAAGCAGAGCTGTTCATGGCCGATTGCTATTTATCTGTTGGCATTATTTTGTGTTTTGGAATAAATATTTTACACAGTTGGATTATATGGATTGTCTTTGATGTAACAAGGGTGGCAGACATTCAAAGAACTTGAAGACTGCAAGGGGACGTACTGGTGGGTTCAACAGCTGTATAGTTTTCGGGTAGAGTTTAAGCTTTCAAATGATACGTGGCATGACAGTGACTGGTGACATCGTACAGACCCCTATTAGTTTAGCAAAAGTCCTGCAGCCTGCTATCAGAACATTAAGGGGTTAAGGTGCTGTTTATTATTAAAACTCTTTCTTTGTAAATATCTCATGTTTCAAAGTGAACACATGCGGTTTATAAACAGGTGTGCCTTATAGTCCAAATTTTAGGTTTTTAGCACCTTGTGGTGGTAAAAAAGAGCTGATATGATCCGCCATCTTGCTACTACGGGTAGTCCTAAAAACCTGATGCGGTTTGGTCACTTAGATTATATGTAGTTTGTAATTTTCCTTATGCTTTGTAGCACTTCTTTTCTATTGCACTACACAACATAGTGACGTCTAGTGGTCAAATATTACAGTGTCCCTTTAAAATAAACTGTACAATGCATTCTTCTTAATTCATGATTTACCTCAGGGATTATTAAATAAGAAGCAAACTACATGAGCCATCCGCCATCCGCTTCTCCAGGTACCCAATAACCCCAAAAAGGCTGGGAAAAAACATGAGAAGTAAAATAGTGCACTTTAGTCGGATTCAGAGTCTCTAGTTTGTATTCTTCATTTGGCTTTTTAGTACTGATGTTTGGTTGCGTTACACATTACAGCAACATCTAGTGGTCTAGTAATACACACTGGCCCTTCAAAATGAGTAAAAGCATTTGCTGTATCATAAAATTTTGCTCATTTTACTTTGTTTAATTTTACTACAGAAAAAGGTTGTTGAGTTTAGCTGGACCCAAATACACACAAAGCCCAAAGTCAAGGACTGATATTGTTTACGGACAGAACCGCATGCAGAACAAGACAGTTTGATTGGCAAAGAAAGTCAAGCATCCATACTCACAGTACAGTGCCAATGCTGGACCACAGTGAAGAAGGACAAGAAAAAAAACACATGAGAGGAAGGAATAAAGACTGGGGAAAAACCCATCTATTCATTAATACTGAAACTAACAGCAATTTTAAAAGTCGACTATTAAACGATTAGTCGAATATCCCATCCATCCACTATCTGCACCGCTTATCCTCAGTAGGGTCGCAAGGGTGCTGGAGCCCATCCGAGCTAACTTCGTACAGTGGGCAGGGAACACCCTGAACTGGTTGCCAGCCAGATGCAGGGCACATAGAGACGGATAACTCACTCGCTCATTCACACCTAATGACAATTTGGACCGGCCAATCAACCTGACATGCAAGTTTTTGGAAAGTGGGAGGAAACCAGAGTGCACGGAGGAAACCCACGCAAGCACGGGGGGAACATGCAAACCCCACACAGGAACGTTCGATCTCATGCCGCACACACACTAACCACTGCGCCGTCGGGCTGCCTCGATTAGTCGAATAATCGAATAATTGTTAATTTTTCTTCAATTTAGCATGTTCAATAATTCATTGAATTATGTGGCAAATAATAATAAATACAAGAAAATGGGAATTTATTGTGACAAAACCAATTAGTGTGCTCGGTCAGAAGAGACATACCGTATTTTCCGCACTATAAGGCGCACCTAAAAGCCTTTATTTTTTTCAAAAGCTGACCATGCGCCTTATAATACAGTGCGCCTTATTTATGGATCAACATTAAGTTTTCCAACTAACTTGCAGCCGCCGACTAGATTTTCCCCCGAACGCCAAGTAGTACGCGGTGGATGCTGGGATTTATTTACCGGCGTTTCATTGGCTAACCAATGTGTCAATCATCATTTGAATTGATCTTTATTGGCTAAAGTTATTCGGAGGTCAAGAGGCGGATCCTTTTTATCATTTACAGACTGCCATTGGCTCAAACGGCAATCAAAGCCTGCAATTGGCCGAAAAAGACGTGTCAATCATCAGTTGAAACGATCACTATTGGCTAAAGTTATTCGGAGGTCAAGAGGCGGATCCTTTTTATCATTTACAGACTGCCATTGGCTCAAACGGCAATCAAAGCCTGCAATTGGCCGAAAAAGACGTGTCAATCATCAGTTGAAACGATCACTATTGGCTAAAGTTATTCGGAGGTCAAGAGGCGGATCCTTTTTATCATTTACAGACTGCCATTGGCTCAAACGGCAATCAAAGCCTGCAATTGGCCGAAAAAGACGTGTCAATCATCAGTTGAAACGATCACTATTGGCTAAAGTTATTCGGAGGTCAAGAGGCGGATCCTTTTTATAATTTACAGGCTGCCATTGGCTTAAACAGCGAAACAAAGCCTGCAATTGGCCGAAAATACGTATGCGTATAGCATGTGGCTGACGGCATAGAGAAAGCATTTTTTTCTATTCTGTATTTGTAAATATTGTATTCTCCTGGATTTACTACCCTCACGGATATAAGAGGACATTGCCTGCACATTATTATGAACACAACGACTTCGGTGAGCTACTCCGGCTTTCTATATTATCCCTGTATCTTGTTTCAGACTGAACTCGATGTTTCTGTGATAAGCGGTGCAGATAATGGAGTGTCTATTTTTAAATTCAACTCAATTCCAAGTGTTTATTGTCATATGCACAGTAAAGTTGCGAGCGAAAAAGAAAATAGATACGAAGGAATGGTTATCATTTATTGAATCCCAAGACTTTAACCTTCCGAATGATGGAACGATGCATTTGAGTGACATCTTACGGACACCGCATCCGCACGTGTTTTCGAGACGTATTTGCGTCTTTGCAAGCTTTGGGAATGTTAAGGGGGTAATAAGTTGGACTGAACTATCTGACTGTTTTGTCCACGTTCCCATTGTAGCGCCTTATAATCCGGTGCGTCTTATGTATGTCAAAAATAGGACCAAAAACTATTTTTTTGGGGTGCGCCCTATAACCCGGTGCGCCTTATAGTGCGGAAAATACGGTAATTTCATAAATTAACATCTGAGGCAAATTAATAATAATTTAAAATCAAGTAAACATTTTTTATCCCTGAAAACCAAGAAGAGGCACATTGGCAGCAGTACACCATTTAATCAAACGAAAAATAAAACAAATATGATGTCCATTTTGTGAAGTACATTCAGTGGTCAACCAAGATTGGAACCTAACGGTTGTAACGACTGTCTTTTGTTCCTTAAACTGTGTGCATTTAATTTCAAAATAAGTCTGTGTGGCACCGTCTAACATAACGCTCAAACTCTTTCTTATCGTAATGTACGCGTATAAAATTTACAATGCATTTCATCACAACTCTATCGCCTGGACGTTACCTGAATTCCGTTTTTCCGCTGTGCTTTTTAAATGTCCTTGCATCACTGATCCACGCAAGGTCCGCATTGCAAACTTTGCAAGTAGCCTTTTATTTAGCCGTATCTAGGCTAAAATGCTACCACACTTTACAAGTTTTGGTACGCATAGTCGATGTAGCCATTTCTGTATGTTCATGTTATTGCTCCAGAAAGAGACGCTATTGGATGTTGCGCATGCACGAGTCAGCAGAGATTACATTTATGTAGAGATCGGGAAACGTGTCTGGCTTCAAACTATTTCTACTATCAATTTTTGTCAACAACGTTGCCTTATCATTGCATCCCTACTATCAATATGTCACTCACGCATGGTAGGGTGTATCTACCTGCCGGGTTTGAGAAGTCCAGGACGCTGGTAGCGGGGTGAAGCAGGTCGGGGCTGCTGGACGACAGGCTGCCAGGTATGGGCATGATGGCCAAGCTGTGCCGACATTGCTTGGTTCCCACAATGCTGTCGTCCTGTGACTGACCCACACCACCATCGCTGAAGGAGAAATGAAAAAAAAAAAGGCATTGTTAGAAATATTTTGTTCAAGTGTAATCATTTTCAGTTTTGGCTGAAGATTTTTAGTGCTAAATCGAGATGTTAAATTACATGCAAATGATACCGACACCATGTAAATGACAACTAGAATTATTGCGGATGGCCTGATCAGATCCGTATAATATGTGTTCCCCATATTTTCTAAGTTTTTGGATCATTTCAAATTGTGTATGCGATGCAACAATTTTTGTACGGGATAGTTTCGCAAGCCACTGTAACTTGTTATTGTGTACACTAGCAAATGTCTTAAGCATTTCTTTAGTAAATAAAATAAACTTGTTTAAACAAATAATCTTTCTTTTTCTCGATTATTGATTAATAAAGGGAATTGCAATTATTATAAAGAGAGCAATTGGCTGAGGTTGACAGGTATGAGGTCCTTTGGAATGGTACTTCGTCTGATCCAGGACAAATTTTTACCTTTTATCCATCCATTATCTTCCGCTTATCTGGGGTTGGGTCGCGGGGCAGCAGGCCAGCCTAGAGACATAGTCTCTCGAGCGTGTCCTGAGTCGTCCCCGGGACACGCTCGATATGCGGAGGAGCAGTGGCTCCCTTCCAGATGACCGAGCTTCTTACCTTATCTCTAAGGTAGAGCCCTGCCACCCTGCAGAGGAAACCCATTTCAGCCACTTGTATCCGGGATCGTGTCCTTTCGGTCCCCCAAAAAAAAATGTAATGACCATAAGTGAGGGTAGGAACATAGATGGACTGATAAATCGAGAGCTTTGCCTTTCGGCTCAACTCCCTCTTCACCACGACGGACCGGTACAGGGTCCACATGACAGCAGACGCTGCACCAACCCGGCTGTCGATCTCCCGTTCCATCCTCCCCTGACTCGTGAACAAGGCCCCAAAGATACTTGAAGTCCTCCATTTGGTGCAGGATCTCATCCCCAACCCGGAAGGAGCATGCCACCCTTTTCCGGCTGTGTACCACAGTCTTGGACTTGGAAGTGCTGATCTTCATTTCGGCTTCTTCACAAATGGCTGCTAATCGCTCGAAGGCGAAGCTGAAGATCAGGGCCCTTGGAAGCTAACACCAACAAATCATTTGCAGAAAACAGAGATGCAATGCTGAGGCCCACAAACCAGACCTCTTCACCACCAAGGCTGCACCTAGAAATTCTGTCCATAAACGTTATGAACAGAATCGGTGACAAAGGGCAGCCCTGGCATAGTCCAATTCCCACTGGAAATGAATCAGACTCTAGCACCGGGCATGCAGGGACTGCACAGCATGGGTAAGGCTGTGCGGTACCGCATACTCCCGAAGCACCCCGCACAGGGCTTCCAGAGAACACGTTTGAATGCGTTCTCAAAGTCCACAAAACACAAGTAGATTGAATGGGCTAACTCCCATGCACCCTCAAGAACCCTGCAAAGTGTGATAAGCTTGTCCACTGTTCCACAGCCGTGACGAAAACCACACTGCTTCTCTTAAATTCGAGATTCAACTTCCTGACGGACCCTCCTCTACAGTACCCCTTAATAGACCTTATCAGGGAGGCTGATCGCAGGTGCGATTAAACAACTACAAAGTAGATCATCGAACTACGACCAAGGGTGTCCTGGTACCAAGTGCACATGTGACCCTCATGATTAAACATGGTGTTCGTTATAGACAAACCATGATGGGCACAGAAGTCCAATAACGATATACCACTCGGGTTTAGCAGTACCAGGGAGTCCTCAGGGGGCACGTTCTCAAGCACACCCTCCGAGGACTCCAAGAAGAGTGGGTATTCTAAACTGCTATTTGGTGCCTAACCACAAACAACAGTCAGGTCCCGTCCCCCCACCCGAAGGTGGAGAGGGGCTACACTCTTGTCAACCGGGGTGAACCCCATCGTACAAACGCTGAGCCGTGGCGCAACTAATGTGTCTACACCCGCTCTGCACCGCTCACCTTCTCAACTTGGGCAACTCTAGAGTGGAAGAGAGTCTAACTCCTCTCAAGAAACTAGTACCAGAGCCCCAGCTGTGTGTGGAGGTGAGTCAGACTATATCTAGTCGGAATTTCTTACTTTCTTCACTCACACACACTAACTCGGGCTCCTTCCCTGCCAAGGACCCCTTCTTTGACTGCTACCCAGCTCCCTACGCACCCAACCTCTTTGGCCCCTCCCACAGGTAGTGAGCCCATTGGTGGCCCTTCAGACTGTGACCATCTGGAACTCGTGAGCAGAGGCCCCACCAGGCGCTCACCAGCAGACCCCACCTGCAGGCCCGCGTCCGGGCGAGGGAAACCGCGGACCAAAGTTTTGTGTCACCATAAGGAGTCTCTAGATCTGTGTTTTGTCTGACCACTCACCTAGAAACTGTCATGGGTGACCCTACCAGGGGCTTAAAGCACCCGGAAAACATATTTCTTAGGATTATTAGGACAAACAAGCTCCTTCATCACGGTAAGGTAGCAGATCTTTTATTGGAAAACAAAATATAACAGGCAAATTAGGATGCAATGTACATGATTAACTTTTCTGATCTAAAAAATGTCATTGATACAAAATCGGTAGCGCTTGATCCCCGCGGCCAGCATTGGTATCAGATTGGAAAAGCATCCCGATGAGTTACATCGAACAGAGTGTATGCAAACTTGTAAAATTTCCTTGTTCAACAGGGTATTACTGTACATTCATCTTGACTGCATCTTAGAAATTACATAAATAGAACAAATAAGTGAGAGCGAAATGTATGTACATATACCGTTTTACATTTTATTAGAACATGGACATAAAACTATATATAAATCTGTTAACATAAAAATAATGTAAAAATGTTATAAATATCTATATGGATATGAATCCAAAATAAATTTTTAAAGAGATGTTAAATCAATTTTTAAACAAAAACACACATGATGCAAATGCTGTGAGCACAAAATGTGTCATGAAATGATATCCAGTTTCACGTGTGTGCATAAATATGCATGCATTCTCTGAGAGTGTGTTTAGCTAAAAACATCTTTACTCATTTGTTTGACCTTAGCCAACTTGAGCTAAATGTAACTGAATCTGAAAGCTTTCCCATTTCATGTCAGAGCAGCAACAAGATGGAAACATGAACACTTCTGAGTTGGTAGGATAAACAGAAATGTGATCATAAAAGGAAATGGTCTTGGATAGGCTTTGAAACTAAGAGAAAAATATTCATAAAAATGAATAACATAGATTTGACCAGTGAACGGCTGCCAGAGCAAAGATCTTAAAAAAGAATGGACAATGTCTGATCGTATTAGTATCACATTACATTGTGTGATTTTTGTTTTGTTTTTTTGCATACATGGCTTTTCAGTAATAAGCAGGGGATGATTCAGTAGAAACTTAGAAGCAGCAGAAGAACCAAAAAGAACAGCGGAATGCGAGTGGTCTTTTTTTACAATAAGCAATGGTGACCACATTAGGGAGGTAGGTGTGCTGTTATTCCAGTTTTTATATGTTACGAAGAGTAATACATAGATAATAACAACTACATATAATAAAACAGTTGTTTTTGGACTATTTGAAGCTAATATGTCATTCAAGCAATCTTCCCCCCCTCTGGATTACATTTGACTTTTTGTGTGCATGTGTCTTACCCGAAAAGGCCCCTGAAGCAGTAAAGCAGAGGAAAAACAGATACATTTTTTAAAAATATTGAAAATTAACATAAAGAGAAGAGCAGCAGGCTAAATCCTGAGAGAAAGGCATAGCAGCAGCAAAGCGACGACATAAAACTGCTAAAAGGTAATGTTCCGCCTACACGGATAAACTTAACTAAGGAAGTGTTACCTTTCACTGACTGTTTGACCGCTGAAATGAGAGTGTCATGCAGAGTCAGGGCTTTGCAGAAGCTTTGTCAATGTAGTGAAATACTCATGTCGAAAAATCTTTTCTCTGCCTATGAAAGCACATCAATGAGCAACGGCTGGCAACTTTTTCTGTAGCGCGGACCAGTTTAACTATATTCTCGTTGCCCGAGAATAACAATAGCAAGGTACCACATTGAATAACGTTTTTGGTTGAACTCTTTGCCATAATAACCATTACAATATTGTACAACATGGCACCGCAAGTAAGAATAGTGAGATGAGAAGATAAAATTGAATGACTTTTCCTTAATCATCAGCAATCGTAATAGTCTAGTGCAGTGGTATCAAATAGGCGGCCCACGGGCTAAATCAGGCCTGCTAAGGATTTAATCTGGCCCGCGAGACAACGCTGAAGGAAGCGCAAGAGAAAAACTTCCTGCAGGTTGAATTATGTCCACTTAATGCTACCAAAGCCAGGTGCCTCTCACAAACGCTATACTTGTATTTCTTTCTCTCACTCTCAAGTCAAGTCATTTTTATTTGTATAGCCCTTAATCACAAATAGTCTCAAAGGGCTTCACAAGTTATTACATATAAGAAGTTTAGGTTATTCGTATGCTATAGAGTAGAAGTGAGTTTTAAGCTTAGACTTAAACATGTCCACTGAGGCAGCAGATCGGATCTCAGGGGGAAGAGCATTCCACAACACCGGTGCCCGGATGGAGAACGCTCTCGCTCTGGAACACTTCTTGGCTCTTGGGATCACCAGGAGACCGGCGCTCTCGGAACGAAGGCTTCGGGTCGGGACATAGGGGGAAATCAGATCTGAAAGATATGAGGGGGAAAGTCCATGTATGATTTTGTATAGTAATAGGAGAACCTTAAAATCGCATCTTAGGCTAACAGGGAGCCAAAGCAGGTTAGCCAAAATTGGGGTGATGTGATCGTACTTTTTTGTCCTAGTTAAAAGCCTCGCTGCAGCATTTTGTACCAGCTGAAGACTCACTCTTGAGTCTGGTCATCGGAAGACCGGAAAGTAGTGCATTACAGTAATCGAGACGGGAGGTAACAAACGCGTGAATTATGATTTCCGCATTCGACTGAGAAAGTATAGGAAGAATTTTAGCAATGTTACGGAGATGAAAGAAAGCGGTTCTAGTAATTTTCTTCACATGTGTTAGAAAGGACAGATCGGGGTCAAATATGACACCTAAATTTTTAAGTGAGTCGCTCTGTGTGATGTGGCAATTGTCGATGTTCACAGCGGTTTTAGAGAATAAGTCACGGGACTTAGATGGACCAATAACTAACATTTCAGTCTTTTCAGAGTTAAGATGCAGGAAATTGAGTGACATCCACTCTTTTATCTCAGTGAGGCAGGCCTCCTAGTTTCCACAGTTTAGTGTGGCAGATTCTTCCATCGGAAGATATAGTTGAGTGTCATCTGCGTAGCAATGGAAACTGATATTATACTTGCGAATAATATCACCTAGTGGAAGCATATAAATGCTGAAGAGAAGGGGGCCAAGCACTGAATCCTGTGGAACACCACAGGTAACACTAAAGGGCTCAGATGTCAATTCGCCATATTTAACGCAGTGTGTCCTATCTGAGAGGTAGGATCTGAACCACAAGAGGACGTTTCCTGAGAGACCAATCCATTTTTCCAACCGTTCTAGCAAGATATTATGGTCCACTGTGTCAAATGCAGCACTAAGGTCCAGCAGCAGCAAAAGTGATGATGCGCCAAAGTCCATAGCCCGTAGGAGATCATTGGTTACCTTAATCAGAGCTGTCTCAGTAGAGTGGTTAGCCCTGAATCCTGATTGCATTGATTCAAAGAGATTGTTCTCGGACATGAAATCATTCAGCTGCTGTGCCACTACTTTTTCAAGTATTTTAGAAAGAAACGGTAGGTTTGACACAGGTCTATAATTACATAAGTTTTCTGGATCAAGGTTGGGTCGTTTCAGTGTGGGTTTAATGACGGCGGACTTAAAAGCCGCTGGAACTACACCTGAGGAGAGTGATATGTTTAAAATATTTAGAACTGAAGGTGCAAGAACGCCAAAGAGACCTTTAATAAGTGAACCTGGAAGCGGGACGAACTGGCAAGTCGTCGGTTTGGCCGTATTCACCATCTGTTTAAGATTATCGAGTGACAGTTCACTAAAACGGGACAAAATCCCTGGACAGCCACCATGTCGTGCATCTATAGATTTGAGTGCCTTAGTGTGTGTTGAATTAAGACTGTCTTTAGCGATTTCTTCCTGTATGCTTTGGATCTTCTTAGTAAAGAAGACCATTATGTCGTGGGCAGAATGAGTGGAGCTATCTGGGATAGTCTGTTGCCTTGTAAGCGATGCTAAAGTGTCGAAAAGGACCTTGGGATTGTTCTTTTGTGACGCAATCACCTTCGAAAGGTAGGCTGATTTTGCAGAGGCAAGGGCCGCTTTATACTTCAACAAACTATCACACCAGATTTGATGGAAAACCTCAAGCTTGGTAGCGCGCCATTTTCTTTCAGATTTCCTGCATTCTCGTTTAAGGGATCTAGTTTCATCATTAAACCAAGGCGTGCGTCTTTTAGGTCGTGATTTACTGAATCCAGGGCGCTAGCCAGGGTACCATTAAATTCAGTTATGATTGATTCGATAGAGCCTATGTAGGAAGGAAAGGAGGCAACTGCTCCTGGAAGAATATCGGAGAGCTCAGAAACTGTGCCCGTGCTTATATTGCGTCCATTGAATCCTTAAGTTTTTTTGGTACTACATCTAGCTAGCACCTCAAATGTAACAAAAAAATAATCCGAGATAACTGTAGTACACGGTAACACCGTCATGTTTGAGGTTGAAACTCCTCGAGTCAGAACCAAGTCGAGCGTGTTTCCATCTTTATGGGTTGGCAAATCAACCAGTTGATTAAAACCAAATGCATCAATTAGAGACTGAAACGCAACAGTGAGTGAACTACGTAAACACGCGCCGCCATGTTGGAAACCGGAACCGGAAGGTACTCTCACTCTCTCTCCCTTTCTCTCTCCCCCACCTTTCTCTCTCTCTCTTTCTCTCTCTCTCTCTCTCTCTCCCCCACCTCTCTCTCTCTCTCTCTGTCTCTCTCTCTCGCTCTCTCTCTCTCTCTCTCTCCCTTTTTCCCTTACTCTT
Source organism: Urocampus carinirostris (assembly GCF_059441175.1). Classification (NCBI taxonomy): domain Eukaryota; kingdom Metazoa; phylum Chordata; class Actinopteri; order Syngnathiformes; family Syngnathidae; genus Urocampus; species Urocampus carinirostris. The sequence continues at coordinate 33,126,013 of NC_142365.1, forward strand.
TGTCTTTCTCTTTCACTCTCCATTTCTCTCGTTTTTCTCTTTCTTTGTTCCTCTTTGTCCCTTTCCCTCTCAGTGTCTTTTTACCTCCTTTTGCCCCTTTTTTGAGTCCTTTTTTCCTTTTCTCTCTCTTTCTCTTGCAGTCCCCTTCTCTCGCTCTACCATCTCTCTTTCTCTCCTCTTCACTTTACCTTTCTCTTTCTTTCTTTCTTTCTATTTGTCTTTGAATTTCTTTCTCTCTCTTTCATTACCCCTGTTTCACTATTTCTCTTTTTATCTCTTTGGTTTCTCACATTCTCTCTCCCACTCTCTCTCTCTCTCTCACTTTCTCTTTTCTCTCTTTCTTTCTCCCTTCTCTCCCTTTTTTTTCCTTGTAATATACTAGTCCTACCCCCGAGAGAATGTTTGTTCTATCGTGTGGCCCCCAAGTTAAAATGAGTTTGACATCCCTGATCTATTGGGTAGGGTTCAGCGCTCTCTCCAGTGTGATCTGGGTTTGATTCTTGTTGCATCCAATAATAAGCAAGTGAAGTCAGCGATATTTGTCGACCGATCAATCATTGCTCAATTGCGGTGATACAACACCGTAAAACCTCATTACCAGTATAACGTGCAACCAAACCGAGTTTACTTGGGGTGAAAACAAATGCGTGTATTCACAAATAATTACATTATAAGAATTAATAAGACAAATGGTTTCTCCTTCCGTGGGCTTGGTACCAAACGATTATAAGCCCAAGGTTGTCTATCATTGCACTAAGTGACTATTGACTATTATTGCGCACTGTTGTTCGTTGCTTTGACTATTACATCATTGTCGCGATTGCCCATCATGTTGCTGTTCTTTGAAAACCATATCCTTTAGGGCAGATCTCCTTTTGTCACCTAGGGGGGGGGGGGGGTTTAAGGGTTATTGTTCTATCTTCGTTATTCATTATCTGTTATCGGTCAGTTCATAATACGCTACAAAGCCGAGGAGCCGGGACACTTACTCTCAGCCAAAAGGCCAAGCCAAGGTCCTAGCCCCAAAGCCTTGCTGCGGCACAATTTTGTTTTGACAAGGGGATGTAATAAAAATAAATAGCTCAGCTGAGTGTTTTTATTGTAAACTAAAATTTAGACTTATCAAATAACATTGGTGATACTATTTCCAGTGGGGGCACTAGCTAAACTAGCTGCTAAAGCTAGCATTCACAAATTTGTCGAGTTGCGCCAAAGAAAAGATGCACAGAATCCTTGTTACTAACTGCGCAAACTTAAACACATGCACTTTCCACAACAGTTAAATATCACTGAGGCAAGGTCTTACCTGAAGGGCTTTGGTGGCAGGATGCTAAACCGCGTTTTCTCCAGCATCTTGCGGATTTTGTTGCGGCCGCCCGACATTGTATTTGCCTTCATTTTGCGAGTGGTCTTATGGTCGGTGGCAAACTCCATGTCGCCGGGCAGGTCTGGGATGGAGAAGCGGTTGCCCTTTTTCTCCTGGATCTTAGGAATGTGTGGCCCGCCGTACTTCTTCTCTAGCACAATCCGGCTCAGAAGCTCTTTGAAGACTGAAGTGAAAATGGACAAGAGTCGTGATGAAAATAACACAATTTTTCCTTAAAAAAAGCCTTCCCACATTAAAACAATGCCTTCCTGCATTCAATCATAATGGGTTCCACTCACCAAATATGTTGGTCTTGACCGTAAGGGACAAGTGTGTGTTGTTTCGCAGCATGTCCACGGCTTTGGAGAAAGAGATGTTCTCAAAGTTCTGCCCATTTATCTCCATGATCTAAATTAGGGATGACACGTAGCATAATCACACAGAAAAGGAAGTGTTTACAAATGCAACAAGTAGTTACAGAAACAATTGTAGAGGTGATGAGTTTATTCTGCTCGTTTCTGATTTTAACATTGGACACCTGCAAATAAGGTTGCATAGAATAAAATAATTGTTTGTTATTGTGACAATTATTCCTCACTGTTGTCAGTTTTTTTGACTATCATGCACTGTTTATATCATTGTCACTATTGGCCAATAATGGTCCGTTCTATGATGACCACACCCTTTAGGGTACATCCGCTTTTTGTAAAAAAGGGGCCATAGGGAGGACCTTTTGAAAAAATATTGGGATTTTCTTATCTTGAGGATTTTTTAAGTCCTCCGCTAGGGCTGCACGATTAACCAAAATCAAAAAGAGTTTGCAAGACGTGTGTGCTTTGATAGGCTGGTGTAAGTGCTCAGTTAAGAAGCTGGGCGCACAGTGGCCACCAAAACAAATGCTACGGCTTGTAGCTTTAGGGACTTGTTTACTTTGAAAATAAATTTATAGATTAAATTGGAATCGGAGGAAAGTCAGAAAAGGGCACAGAAAAGCTGACCACCAGCGGGTTGCTGCTTGGATTTTTATTGCGTCCGGGAATTGACCGAGGCGGCGTCAGAAGGGAAAGCTAACAGTTAGGCAAACAACTCTTAAGCCACCAGTGCCGAACGTGGCTGGTCACCAACGCCATATCGATTACCAATAAAACAGACAACTTGGAGTTACTACTCGTGGAAAACGCAACATTTGTGACCAATGGTCCCTCTAAGCTGCACGCGTGCGCAATCACGCACTGCCTGCACATTCACAGCGCACAAGAAAATCTAGCCAGCGCACAAGAAAATCTAGCCAGCTCACAAAAATGAGGGCTCAAAATTGCTAATTCAGAAGCAAATTAAGTCAAAGTTACAGTGCATGAAGGTAAAAATACACGGGTTCCACTGACGCTGTGTTCTAAATGCGGTATTTTGAAGTCAAAGTCCAAGTAGAACGGAGTTGAGTAAAGTCAGTTTTTCGAGAACCGGCTTCTTCGGCTCGGCTCACTAAAAGGAACCGGCTCTTTCAGGTCCAAAACGGCTCTTCAGGTTGTTTTTGCTTCTTTAATCCCAACATGACCAAATATTATGTAAAATTATGCACAAAATGACTTAAAGGAAGGGGGAATTGAACAAAAAAGAAAAAAATACCAAAAAAGAAAACAAAAGGAAGAGCAAAAAGAAAAAAGTAACAGCTAGGAAAAATAAACACAATGAGATTTTTTTAAAGGAAATTAAAAAAAAGTAGAAAAAAACACGGAAAAAGAAGAAAAATAATTTCCAATTATATCAAGGGAATCTTGTTGCCAACATTGTATTTCCACTAAAAAATATGATTAAGTACAGTTCTGTATCTTGCAACCGGCCAAATAAGCCCCCAAAAATGTTAGTATTATGCGACAAAATATATCAGGAAAAAAAAGAAATAGATATCTTGTGAAAGACGTTTGTAGGCCGTACAACCTTTGCAATAGTACATGAGTCAATTCATTTAAAAGAGAAAAATAATTTTGCATTGCCGGAAACTCAGCAAAGTGTAACTTGAGGTAAAGTTTTGGACATGTTTGATAATGATTAAGTTGATACACTTGGGATTGCTGTTGCTCACTGTTGTTTCAAGCGTTGCTCACCGACTTCGTGTGAACGCTCAGACACGTGGAAAATTAGAGGGAACATTGTTTGTGACTCTTGTATTTTAATCATCACAGAGACCCTGCAGAAGTCACGGTTACCCAACGCTAGCATATAGCTTGTCAGGCGCTCCCTAAATAGCTCTCTTACACTGAAAGGAATACCCATACAATTTCATTGTACTTTTGTATACCGACAATAAAAAGTATTTACTCAACTGCAATTCGGTTTTAATTCTTAGATCTATAGTTACTGTATTGTTACGGTTGCATACTCTCAGTCTAGATCAGGGGTCGGGAACCTATGGCTCGCGAGCCATATATGGCTCTTTCTATGAGTATCTGTGGCTCAGAGACAAATTTGATTGCATGCAAAATTTCTCCATCTTGCTTAAAACTTGAGTTGTCTATCCTTTTCTGATACACGCAAAGCCAAACCAAAGCTAAATAACATGATATTACTTTGCAGTATATATAGGGCACGTTTTTCACTACAATTTACAGTCAAGGTGTCACACAAAAAAAGGGGGAAAAAAACTCGTTTTGGTTGTACAACGCTAAAGAATCCTTTATATAAAAGTTCACTATATAATCTGTGTTCAGTGTTCAGATACCTTATGATGAATCCACAGAACTGTAAATACGCCAAAACACCGGAAGAGAACTTAGTCATTTGATTGGGTGAGTGGGAGGGATGGGTGGAGCTATGCAAAAAGTGCAAGCACTCCCTCCCATCTCTCGCCAAAGGTAAGCACATAAGGCTCCCTATTCTCAGAATGTTGTGACGTTTTTACACAATAACTGCTTGCATCTGGTTTTGAAACCAATATATATGAAAAAAAGGGTCAAAAGGAGTTTAACTGATCTTGAGTAATTGCAAGAAAGAGACAAGTTTAAAGTGGTATGTTTGTTGATTTTGGGACAGGGGCTCTGGCATTATTCTCTTTTCATAATTTTTATCAAATCATCAAAAATAAATGTGCTGAAGACTAAGCTTTTGTCTGGGGCGTGGGTTTAGAAATTTAGTAAATTTGTCTCATAATATATGGCGTGGCTCTTTCCCAAAATAAAATTAATATTTTTTGCTTTTATGGCTCTTTGAGTCAAAAAGGTTCCCGACCCCTGGTCTAGAAGGACATTAACTGGAGGTAAGTTTGCATGTTTAAAAGTTCTCCCAAAAATCAAAACAAGTACAGAAAATGCACTTTTCTTGTAGAAATCGGGAATCGTATCGAATTTGCAATACAGATCTGAAAAATCGCAATTAGGTTTTCTTCCAAAATCGGGCCTCTGCTGTTCCTTTTGGAAGTTCAAAATTAAATGATGTATTCTTTCTTTATTTTGAGTGTCTAATAAAATATAAACTTATCAAAATGACATCTAAATGATCATCAGCCGCAGGCTGGTAAAGAGCAGCATTGGTATTATCACCATCGGTCTAATTTGTCAAACTCATGGCCTGCGAAACAAATGTGGACCGTCAAATAATTTTATGTGGCCTGCGAAGCAATGAGGAGAGGAACACAAGGGGAAATTAGCTGCAACGCGTCACTCAATGACTTGCAGTTTAAAATTTGCAACATACCCACTGTAGCTGTATTTTCTGACTACCATTTATCAACCAGAGAACTTTGAGAAAACTCATTGAGAAATTATTTTAATTAAAATAAAGTTCACAGGCGTGCTTATTTAGTGCAATACAAAAAAGGAAAAACAAAAAAAGAAGAACCTTTAGCTCCTTTTTAATATATATAAAATCTAAAGGCGAAGTACCAATAATAAGGGAAACATTAAAAAAAAAGCAGACCAACTATTAAATCATTAAATCAATCATTTAAATTAGGGATTGTTTGCTATTTTTTGTCACTTTCCAGTCTGCATGAGTTTCCCAGAGTTAAACAAACTGTAGTGGAAATGAATTAAATTGTTGTTTTGCGTTTTTCTTTTCTTTCTTTTTTTTAACAAAGACAGTTGATAAAAATAAACACTACAGAAAATTAAATCAGGTGGAAAAAAATAAGCTCTGTTAGAAAAAAACAGAAATAAAAAATACTTTATGCTCACTAATATTTAAAAAAAAAAATTTTCATCTGAGGTTAGTTACAGCAACAAATTTAATTTATTCTATTTTTCATTTGATCGAAGATGGATTCTGCCAAGCAACATCATATATATATCCAGCCACTCCTACCGCTTACCTAATCAAATATGTCCCTTCCTACCGGTCACCCAGTCAAATTGCTCTGTGTCCTTGGCTGGTATTTCTGTGAGTTTGGTTTGTTCTGTGGGTTTTCATCCTCAAGTGTCTCAAAGGATATATAGATTGTTAATTGAGCTTCCACCAAAAGCCACCTTTCACTTAACTATTTTCATTCCACACATCTGACCTGGTCTCCACGTTTGAGTCCCGCCTCTGCCCCCTTGCCGCTGTCTTCCACAGACTCGACGAAGATCCCGAAGCCATGCTCGCTTCCACCCAGAATGTTAAAGTAGAGCGGCGAATCGCGTGTTGCTTTTTGCAGCGTGATCTGCCGCCACTTGGCTTTGGCGGCACATGCGATGTTAAGCAGACGCAGGTGCCCTTTCATTTTCTGATAGGGGAGAGGAAAAAAAAATATATATTCTAAAACAATTTTTGTTTGAAGGCTTCAAGGTGATATAGCGCTTACAGCAGCTTCCAGCAGCTTCTCAAAGTCCTCCAGGAAGTGAGTCATGGCTGTGTCACCTTCAAAGTCGTTGAAATGGTTGTTGACCCACAATAGGACGATGCGGGTGACCTAAAGCAATTCAAGCAATCAAAAATGTTTAATTGTGATAGAGCGTATATTTTAAGTTAGTTTCTTGAGTTATAAATCAGGGATCGGCAACCTTTTTGACCAAAAGAGCCATAATAGCAAAATATTTTATAATTTTTTTGAGAGAGTCACACCATATATTTTAAGACATAATTTAACACAACCGCCAAACCCGCTAGAAAAAAGCTAATTTTTCTGTGCATTTTATTTTATTGTGTTATTTGAAGATAACGTTTATGAAATAATAATAATAATGCCAGACCCTGTGTCTGATATCAACAAATATACCACTTCAAACTTATCTCCATCCCTAAGTAAGTTAAGATTGTTGAGGCTCATGATGACCTACAAATTTTTTGTGAAAAATTGAATCAGAACAAAGTGCAATTAGTTCTTATATAAAAATGTCACAAAATAGATAGATAGATAGATAGATAGATAGATAGATAGATACTTTATTCATCCCCGAAGGGAAATTCACTTTTCCAGCAGCATCCCTGAGCTGAGAACAATCGAAAATAACACGGGAGCTGCTCCGGGTCTCCAGTATTTTCCTTCACCACAATGGGTGCGTGCAAGAGAGAAGGAAACATGCTCTGTGTGCAGATATCCACCCACTACTACCGGTTACCTAATCAAATCTATCCCTTCCTACCGATCACCCAGTCAAATTGCTCTGTTTACTTGGCTGGTGTCTCGGTGAGTTTAGTTTGGTCTGTGGGTTTTCATCCTCAAGTGTCTCAAAGGATAACATAAATTGTTTATTTAGCTACCATACAAAGAAGTGGTCTTGAAGTCAATTGAATTGGGGGCCGCATAAGCTAGGGTCCAGGTGAGGTTGGGCCAAATGGGGTTTTCCACAAGAACAGTGCTGATAAAAACATTTTGCTGTTCTTAAAGGGGGTTGTTGAATATTTGCCCACTAGATAGTGCTGTAATGTGTAGTGCAACAAAAATTAGTTGAAGGAAGACTACAAACTATGAAGACTGAAAGTGAGAAAAAAGATCCCTCTTTCACATTTTTAGCTAGCCTTTCACAAAGAATGAAAAACAATGGAAACATTTATTCTTAGAGTAATAAAATATATGAAAGAAGAAATAAGAAAAAAAGGCAAAAAAACAAAACAAAAACAGTAGTTAAAAGAAAGGGGGTACGAAAGCAGAAAAGGGAAAATGGAGAAAAATAAAGAGAAATTATATTTGTTGTTTTAATTTTTTATTTTTCTCTTTTTTATTTTTTTCGCCTTTTACAATTTGTCTTATGACATTTCTTTTCCTTTTCTGCGCACTTTTCTTTTGTTTTTTCTTTTCCTATTTATTTCCAAAAGTCATAAAATGCTTTTTGGGTCATTTTGAGACTCCGTATTTTGAATTGTTCCGTTGTGCTTTTAGCACTCGTTTTTGGTGTCACGGCATACAGCGACCTCTACTGGGCAAATAATACAGACTGTCTCTTCCATAACTTCCATATTAAGGCAGGTGTCTCAAACTATCATCCTGTATGTATTTGGCCCGTGGGCTGCGAGACCCCTGATATAAAGAATTCCTTAGTTTTTTTTTGTGTCAGTAATCTGGGGGTCACTGAACTAAATTATAAATATATGTGAGAAGCTGCAGTCATGTAGAGGAGCGCATGGACAATTTTGCGCCACATCTGTTGGATTTTTTTATCTATTTTATAGAGGTTTTCTATGAAGCACAGGAAGGGATAAATATACGACGCTGGATTTAATGCGTCTCTGGAAGGAGAAGCCAAAAAGCACTGCCAACCCAGTACAACAGAAAATCCTTAGATTTTAATTTTCAGAAATAACAATTTCATGTATCTTGTCTCATTTACTGCCTAGGTATTTTCCTGCGTAATTAGGCAAGATCTCTCTTTTGCTCCAGTTGTCAGGCCTCTTGTTCTGCGTCCCGTTGTTGAAATGCATTTATCATGTTTATTATCTATCTGTCTGTCTGTCTGTCTGTCTATCTATCTCCCCTAGTCATATCCCTCGAGAGGGGGGGATTGACAGCAAGACAAACAAACACACAAAAATAAAGAAAAGAAAAAAAAAAGAAAAAGGAAAAAAGTGGCAAAAACCAAAGAAATTGACCATAGCCAACCCAAATGCCCTAACACCCAAACAAGTTAGGCACCTCAGAACCCAAGTTGGTCGTACTTTCGCCCCTCCAGATGACACGGGACACAAGAAAGCGGCCATGTCACTCGGGTCAGGGTGACACAACACACTTCTGTTCACAGCAGGGCCCGACAGCTTTTACTGGTTTACCCCTGCCATATCTTACAGGTGCCATGTCCATCCCTTAGAACACGTCCAAACATCTCTTCACAACACCTCTCCACTCATTCCTATCACCAAGGAGAGCTATAGCTTCCACTAAATTTAGTCCTCTTTCAAGCAGTGCACTCATAACACCATCCATTCACGTCAATCGCGGCCTTCCTCTTGGTCTCCTTTCATTTACTTCTGCTTTGTTCATGTTTAATAAACTATGAATATTATCTCATCTCATCTCATTAGCTGCACCGCTTATCCTCAGTAGGGTCGCGGGGGTGCTGGAGCCCATCCCAGCAATCATCGGGCAGTGGGTAGGGGACATCCTGAACTGGTTGCCAGCCAATCGCAGGGCACACAGGGACAGACAACTCGCTCGCTGACACCTAGGGACAATTTAGACCGGCCAATCCACCTGAAATGCATGTCTTTGGAATGTGGGAGGAAACCGGAGTGCCCGGAGGAAACCCACGCAAGCACGGGATAAACATACCAACTCCGCACAGAAAGTCCGGTAGCTGGATTTGAACCCACACAGGAGGTTCCCAAGACCTTAGAACTGTGCCGCACACGCGCTAACCACTGTGCCGCCGTGCTGCCCTTATGAATATTATTTTAACCTTAAAAAAGGTCGGGTCGGGTTTCAATACTTGCGGGCCGGGTCGGGTTGAATTTTTTTTTTTGGGTCGGATCTTACCTCTACCCTACGGACAACCACAGTGTCGGCTGCGGATCAAAAAGGCCGCCGAGCTCAAATACCTGCTGAGCCTGCCTAACACGCGCATCGATTGAAAACATGTGAAATTCAAACAGTAATCTTTTTTTTATAAAGGCGAGTGCTGGCAGAAGCTAAAAAGATGAATACAGATCCAATATTAAGCTGTAAATCAATGCCTAAAATATCATTTTATTTTATTCATACAGCCCATTTAAAAAAATAAAATTTTTTGATGCAGCCAAAATGAAAACTACTCATACTCGGACCTTAGCATCGATTGACATTTCTACTGCTCGCATGAGACAAACACACCCATTAACACCCACTTACCGTGTCTCGGAGTGTGTCTATCTGGAACCATTCCAGCAGCTTTTTGCCCACCTCCATGGGATTGGACACAAAGGTGCGGTAGGTGAGCAGGAAGTCCTCAATGTATGTAGCGTCCACCACTGAGGGCTCCTCTACCAGGTGCATGGTCAGACGCTCTGAGGTGCCCTGAGTGTGATGTGGAAAGGAGCGTGTTGAGACAGAAAACAAAACAACATTAATCATATAGACCGGGGGTCGACACCCTTTTCTGTACCATGGACCGGTTCAATGTCTGATATTTTTTTTGTGGGCATCCCACTAATAACACTAGTAATAATAAAATTAATAATAACAAACATAATAATAATTACAATAATAAAAATAGTCATTCTAATAAGCCTACCTCTTTTATCGGCATAAGTTCATTAGGGATTAAAATGACATAAGAAAAGACATAATATTCTATCTTCTCATCACACTATTTCTACTCACAGTACACCATTGTCTCGCCTTTTTTACATTATAGGCGCACGTGATTGGGAATCAAACCTGGATAGCAGCAATGAGTGTCCCGTGGATGACATATAAAAAGGCATTACATTTTATGTCATCATCGCACTATTTTTATGTACCGTATCAGGTTGTCTCGTCTTTTTATCTCCATGATTGGTCAATCATTGTACAATGCTGTTTTGGCTGAATTCATCCCCATAATGCTACATTACAAAGATTTACAATGTGGCACAGTAATTCCTGTTGCATCCAAAATTGAGCAAATGTAATCAGCAGTATGAATCGAGTAATTCACCATTGCACCAATACTGTAATTTACCATCGTAAAACCTGAGGTTATGAAATTATTATTGATAAAAAAAGAAAACGTGTGAATACACAAATAAATACATTATAAGAAATGAGCACGTGAAACTTGTTTTTCTTTTAGTGAGGCCAGGTACCAAACGACCCACGGCCTGGTACTGATCAGACCACTGATATAAATGACAATGTCAGTTCAGTCATTCTAGCAGATGCATCTTGCCTTTTTTGCCTTAATAATATGCCTTTTCTCACTGTATAATTTAATTAGTGCTCTATTTAATATTGATGTTTTACCTTATTCAACTTAACACAGGTTTGTATAAATCTCTATTTAAGTCAAATAATTTAATTACAGTAAAATTAAACTTAGACGTACGGCAGTCGATGGCAGTGAACAAGTCCATTTCAAAAGCATACATTTATTCATAAATGCATCTTGCTCCAGGAAAGGGAATAAAGTCACTCAACAGATTAAATAAAAACTCTGGAAGGAAACGATGATTTTTTTTCCATGAAGAAGCGAAAGTAGCAAATCACATCTTCTTTTCATCTGAAGCAAAATTAACACAAAAAAAAACAGGAGACGAGGAAAAAAATACAAAACGCCTGAGAGTTAGTTAACCCTAAAAGCCATTTTAGATCATTGAGGCCCATTACGTGATCAATATGCGACTGCCTCTCGAGAATCTAAAAATAACCCCCTTTCCGCCAGAAAAAGGGGCTTAAGATCCCAAAAAAACTTTGCAGACCAAAAATGCTTGCTCTAAATTAGCAACAAAGAGCGTTGAGCTGGCACATAGATGTTTTTTAATGATCGATCGGAAAAACCTAAACGAATCTAATAAGCTGCCTTGAGCGAACAGCTTAGGACTCTCTTTTGTTGTCATCCAAAGTCAGAATCAGAGACTGATCGCAAGTAGCAGCTTTAACATATCATTAAGTCTTCTGTTAATACAGAGATACATCAGTTTCCGCGGTTAATGAGACCAGGAGCACCCGTGAAAAGAGAAACCCACAAAGTAAGCTTCGCAACTTCATAAAACCCCCCAAAGGATTAAATTTACCTCGAAATGATGTCATTGCCAACTGAAAGTACACAACTGTAACAAAATAAGAACTATTGCTCGACAAATATAAACACACAACACATAATTGCAGTTGAATGAATGGGTTTATTATCATGACTGTATACATTCAAAATGTATATTTACATGTTTTCATCGTCTTTTTTGGAATTTACTTTTTTACTTTTGGAATCTTTCAGGGTTACTTTCTCTCTTCTCTATGAATAAGCATCGTGTGATGATGAAATAAAATCTAATGCACACTATGCAGGAATAAATACAGTACTCCTGTCTGTGCAAACTATACATACTTTATTCAAATGCACCACCTCAAATGCCTGATTCACTCTGGGTAATCTCACAATATCCCTGGTCACCTTCTCATTTTTTCCTTGGATCTATACGATTCACAGAGGTCACCCTTTTTAACTTCAAAATGGTGAATTTCTCCTAAAGGTGAGAGATATTTATGCCTGACATTGTTATATTTATAAATTAATATTTACATGCCCCCCCCCCCCTTTTTTTACTGTACGTGTTTTATCTATTCATTTAGTTTTATTACGGACTTGACTGCTTTTTTTATTCTGTGTACGGCTTCTGTGTGTCGTGATTGCTGATTTTGAGCACCTGCGGCGGCTCGTTTGGCGCCAACAGCCTGGACAGCAGATTGGTGGACACTCCCTTTTTAAACCCCCGGCTTCCTTTCAGTGACTGTCAGATCGTTGCGAACTGTTGCAGTGAGCATTCTCGTCCGACTCCGTTTCTGCTAAGCCTTTTTCCTGCCTGATCTTTGTTATTGACCTGTTTATGGACCTGATTACGCCTGTTCTGCCTGCCTCCTGTTACCTGACCCGTTTTGCCTCGTTACCTGCCTGTCTCCTGCCTACGACCCCGCTTACAAACACGACATCGCCTTTGATCTCCAGCCCAACGACTCACTACTCCCGCCTGTCTTCGTCCGACACGGAAGTGTCACTCCCGCCTTGCTTGCTCCAGTTGTCCATCAGTCCTTGGATCAAGCAAGCAAGCCTTACCCTCCCTCTCTTTTCAAATAAAAACTGAGAAACGTGCGCTATTGAGTCCTGTGTCCGTTTCTGATCTGTGACACTGTGAGTGTCCTGAATGATGCTTCAAAATAAATAGTACTATCATTAATAATATATTTCGAACTGGTAGCCGTTCACATCAATCAGTAACAAAAAGCAGCTCTCAGCTTCAAAGAGGTTGGTGACCCATGCTTTGGTCTTTTTAGAGTGCGAACATGTGGATTATTTAAAAAAGCAGTATCCATCTTGGTAAAATATTTAGCTCAAATTAAAAAAAAAAACTATTGCTTGAAAAAAAATAACACACTGTTTCAAACAGTTTCATTCCAGTTCTTAACATGAATATGCACAAAACTCCTAAATAGCAAAATGTAAAAAAAAATGCAGTTATTTTTTTGTTTTGTTTTTACCTTGATGACGATGTGGCCCTTACGGGTGCCGCTGCGGTCCAGCTCACGGTGCTCCTTCACCATGACAATTTTGCCCTCTTCCTCCACCTTGTGGGTGTTTTTCTCCACGTGGTTGAGGATGCGCCAGTAGTCCTCCTGGGCGATGCACACAAACTGCAAGAGCGCAATGCATGCTGATCAGTATAGGAGTAAAAGAAAACTGACGACTTTGAGGAAAAAAAACAGCATCTTTTTCTATGAAAGCGACTTCACCCACTTCCTAAATGTGTTGACTAATGGAAGTGACACAGATTGCATTGAATGTGTGCACTTAATGGGACGGGTTTATCCCATAAGATCCAAGACTTACTTTTCATTGAAGTAAAATTATGTGATTAAGTCAAATATAGCATTTTATAACAAAAAAAAATGGGGAGTTCAAAGTGTATGTTACACTAGTCTAGCGGCACTGTGGGTTTTTAAAGGTTTTAAATGTGTAAATAAGATAAAATATACTGTGATTGACAAAGATTTGTTTCATTTAACTACAATGTGCCTGGCTTATTATGGTTGAAAGCGGAATACTTTTTCTTTTTACATCATATCAGTTGCTTTGTGGCCAATTTTGTCGCTGTGTCTAGTCCTGAGAAATATTAACTGTTTTTGTTCAATTCAAAGGCAGTAGGAACCTAGGAAAAATGTCAACAGTGGCTATCGTTCCAGTAAATATGTATTATATATTGTCACAAAACGGATCGGGAAGCAGGAAGTAGGAACTCATTTGCGTAGACGTCCTCACACTTTAATTGAGAAAGAAAAGTTGTCCAAAACACAAACGGACCAGACCAAAAAACAAAACGGGTCAAACACAGGCAAAACTCAGACGGGTCGGGCGTTGCAGGAAAGTCGAACAGGCGAGTCGAAGAGTCGGAATGGCAGGCAGACGAATCAGAATGGCGAGCAGACAAGTCGGATCGGTGGGTAGAAGAATCAGACAGGCGTACGGGTGAATCAGTCAAGCAGGCGGGAACCACAGACAGATCGGGCGTTGCAGGAGAGTCGAATGGGCGAGTCGAAGAGTCGGAATGGCCAGCGGACGAATTGGAATGGCGAGCAGAAGAATCAGATGTGCGGACGGGCGAATAAGGCAGGCAGACAGGTCGACCAACAGGCATGGCAGGCGGACATCGGGACAGGCGGACGGGCGGACGTCGAGACAGGCGGAAGGACGGACCTCGAGACCGGTGGGAAGGCAGATGGACGGGCGGACGTCGAGGCAGGCGGACGGGCGGATCTCAAGACTGGTGGGAAGGCGGACGGGCGGACGTCGAGACAGGCGGAAGGACAGAACTAGAGACCGGTGGGAAGGCAGGCGGACGGACGGACATCGAGACACGCTGACTTTGAGGTTGACGGGGACCTCAGACAGCTCGGCGCCAAGTCTTTCCGGAAACCCCATTCGAGGCAGAGCAATTGCCACGACAGGCGGGGCCGTGGTTCGGTGGGCAGAAAAGGTGACCAGGCGGCTGGAGAAGGAGCCCCGGGAGGCAGGGCCGTTGCCGATAGGAGCTCATCCATCTGACGCAACATGAGCTCAGTCCGCTGAGCTAATTGCTCAATCTGGCGTTGGAAGCTCCGTTGAGCTTGCTCGTCCTGCAGCTGAAGGGCGGCGACCTCACTGGGCGATCGCCAAAAGGCGTCCTCAGTCCGATCCAACTGCTGGAGAGCGTAGGGAGTCTCCAGCTTTCCCCAAATTGTGTTGAGATCGTCCGCTGAGTTCTCATCGTTTGGCCAGATCGTTCGGTCACGAAACGGATCGGGAAGCAGGAAGTAGGAACTCATTTGCGTAGACGTCCTCACACTTTAATTGAGAAAGAAAAGTTGTCCAAAACACAAACGGACCAGACCAAAAAACAAAACGGGTCAAACACTGGAAAATCTACAAATTAGGCATTTCCAGAATTAAACAGAACTTGCAGGAATCTCTCAGAATGTTACATCGAAGTCCAACAAGCACAACAAGTATAACCAAGCATAAACAAGTTTTCAACAACGATCTGGCAAAGCGCAGTTCAAAAGGGCACGTTTAAGTACCCACAGGAGTAATCAGAAAATGCGAGTCAGCCGGTGTCTAGGGGCGGTGCCAGCTGGGCGCCACGGCAACCTTCCAGAACCTGACATATATATATATATATATATATATATATATATATATATATATATATGAAAAATTGTTTTCGCTTACCTGGCAGTCATCCCCCTTGGTGCGCACCATTCCATTCATGTATTGTTTTTCCATGGAGGGCGAAATGCCGAAGCTGTTGCCCATGCATAGCCTCTCCGCCCAGCCATCGGGACGACCGATCTCCACCGCTCCATTCAGGATGACGTACCACTGGTTAAGCTTTAATAGGGGACAAACACAGATTATGTCACTCTTATAGCGCAGACATTTGGTTTGTGTGGTTCCGACCTCATGCTTGTCCTGGAGAATGATGGTGCCCGCCTGCTCGACTACCACAAACACCATCACGCCGCACAGCTCCCGACGCACCGACATGGTCATGTTGGCGAAGGCTGGAAGCTGATGCATGAACTCCAGCAGTTGCTCTGAGGAAAGAAAATGAAAGATGTTACATTTAACTTAACGGGGTGAGAGGACGCTGGCGTGTATGTCGCCGCTTCTCACTCCAAAAACTTTTCCAAACTTTTTCGAAGCTCAGATACTTTTTCTGATTTTTCTTTTGCCCTTCTGTTTTGGACTGTGGGTACTTTGGTTGATGTAACCTGAACCAACATTTCACTTTATCAATCAAACCCTCGTAACTTAGCCCTCGGGCTAACTTAAACATACCAGCTGTCACAGCACCGGCCTCTCTCCCTCGTCATGGCGTGCCAAAACCTCGCCGCTTTTGGATTATTCCTGATACTCCTGACGTTCTGCCACCATCCAGCGACAGGATTGCTCCAGTATTCTATCGCGGATCTTCTCCGGATCCGGTGGATTGCGCGGGGGCCTCTGCCACCGGAGCTGCTCCACCATCCTGACATAACTCGCCTGCCTCGACGCCGCTACATTCACCGCGGATCGCGCAGGCACGTCGAGTATAAAAACCCTGGTTCAATCACCTCGACCTGGTCCACATCTCGACGCCCTCCCATAAACTGCAGCCGTAGGGCTAACTGCCATACATTAGCCCGCCTAGCTAGGTCGGCTAACAGCACTGCCGCCGTCAAACAAGACACCTCCGCCGTCAACTTTGGATTGCTGAACGTCCGCTCACTCAGGAACAAGGGCCACCTCATCCAAGACGTCCTCGCCGAACGAAAACTCGACTTCCTCGTTTTAACAGAAACTTGGCAACAAACAAACGACTTCGCTGCTCTGAATGACTCCACTCCTCCCGGCTTTGTTTACATCTGCCGTCCCCGTGGCAACGGCCGTGGAGGAGGTCTCGCGGTAATTCACCGCGAGAAGTGGAAAGTCTTGCCTGTCTCCGTCACTTCATCGACTTCCTTTGAATGCCTGGTGTTTAAGCTCCCCGGACCCACGCCAACCATTATTGCTTCAATTTATCGCCCCCCAAAGCCACATAGTGATTTTATCAATGAATTCTCCAGCTTAATTACACATCTATCCACTCTCTCGCCAAATTTAATTTTATTAGGAGATTTCAATATTCACATGGACAACCCCAACCTGCCACTCACCAGAGACTTCACATCCTGCCTGGAGAGTCTCGGGATACACAGCCTTATTGACTTCCCCACCCACATTAAAGGCCACACATTGGACTTGGTTTGCTGCTCTGGCCTCTCTACTTCCAAGCCCACTTCCAACGTTTTTCCTGAATCTGATCATGTCCTCCTCACTTTTAACACCGTACTCTGTCTCTCTACTGTCAAAACCTCCCGTCTCATTTCTTTTCGTAATACCAAACATTGACACCCTCTGCTCCATTATTGACCGTTCCCCACCCCCAGAAGCTCTTTCAAGCCCGGATGAGCTTACCACTCACTACAATACCTGCCTCACAAATATTCTAAATTCTCTTGCCCCCCTGAAAACCAGGACTGCCTTATTCTCCACATCTGCCCCCTGGTTTACACCCGCTCTTCGGTCAATGAAATCAAAGAACCGCCAACTTGAGCGACTCTATAAGAAAACCGGCCTCACCATCCATAAGGACATGTACACTACCCATACTGCTAAATACAAGGACCAAATTGCACAAACCAAATCCAGCTACTACTCCGGCCTCATCCTTTCCAACGAAGGAAATTCAATAACTCTCTTCTCTGTCATGAACAAAATCCTCCAGCCACCAAATTCTCTCCCCCTCCACCTGTACTCCACAGCAACCTGCAACTCCATAATGGAGTACTTCAATCACAAAATCCTTAAGATTCATCACCAACTCCATCAAAACCTGTCTGCTCCCTCCCCATCTGAATTTCCTTCTCCTTGTCACTTCTTCTCCAGTTTTGCTCCACCCACGACTGCTGAATTATCCAACCTCATACTCAAATCCAAGCCCACCACTTGCCAGCTCGATCCCCTCCCTTCATCCCTTGTTAAATCCTGCCTCCCTTCCCTGCTTCCTCTCATATCTGCCATTATTCACTCCTCACTCTCTTCTGGTATTGTCCCATCACTTTTCAAAACCGCTGCTGTTACTCCTACACTTAAAAAACATGGTGCTGACCCCAACAACTTCGACAACCTCCGCCCCATCTCCAACCTTCCATTTATTTCAAAAATCCTTGAAAAAACTGTTGCTGCTCAACTCCACTCGCACCTGTCCCTCCACTCTCTCTATGAGCCCTTTCAGTCTGGTTTCCGCCCCCGCCACAGCACAGAGACTGCCCTAATCCGTATTGTAAATGATCTCCTCATAGCATCCGACTCCGGTTTAGTCTCCATCCTCATCCTCCTAGACTTGAGCGCCGCCTTCGACACAATCTCTCACCCTATCCTCCTCAATAGACTCTCCTCCATTGGTCTCACCCATACTCCCCTCAGTTGATTCCATTCCTATCTCACTGGCCGCACTCAGTTTGTCCAGCTGAAATCCTTCACCTCAAAGCCCTCCCTAGTCACCTCAGGTGTACCCCAGGGATCTGTCTTAGGTCCTCTTCTCTTCATCGTCTACCTCTTGCCTCTTGGTCATATCCTCCGCAAATTTAATATCCACTTTCACTGCTTTGCTGATGACACCCAACTCTACCTCTCCTGCAAACCAAACTCCATACTCCCACCTCCCTCCCTCACCTCTTGCCTTTCCGAACTCAAAACATGGTTCACAACAAACTTTCTTAAATTAAATGCCAATAAAACAGAATTCCTCCTTCTTGGCACCAAATCCACTTTATCCAAAGTAAACAACTTCTCTCTCAACATCGACAGCTCCTTAGTGTCCCCCTCCCCCCAGGTCAAGAGTCTGGGTGTCATCCTGGATAGCATGCTTACCTTCCACTCACATATCAACACCATCACCCGCACTGCTTATTTCCACCTCCGCAATATTACCAGACTCCGCCCTTCCCTCACCCCCCGCACTACTGCTATTCTCGTCCACAGTCTTGTCACATCCCGCCTTGACTACTGCAATGCTCTCCTCTTCGGCCTTCCCCAAAAGTCCCTCCATAAAATTCAGCTGGTTCAAAACGCCTCTGCTCGCATCATCACAAAAACATCTTCCCAGCAGCACATCACCCCCGTTCTCCAACAGCTACACTGGCTTCCTGTTCAGCATCGCATCAGCTACAAACTCATCTTATATACATATATGGCCATTCACAACCTGGCTCCTCCTTACCTGTCCGACCTTCTCCAGGTGCACGTCCCCACTCGCTCCCTCAGATCCTCGTCCTCCCTCCGACTGTCAGTGCCCCCTGCCCATCTGAGCACCATGGGAGCCAGAGCCTTCAGTCGCGCTGCTCCCAAGCTTTGGAACAATCTACCTCCGGACCTCCAAAACTGCACACCTCTCTCCACTTTTAAGTCCCGTCTAAAAACACACCTGTTCAGGACTGCCTACAACACATAGCTTCTCCATTTCTTATGTTTTTATGATTTTATGTCTTGTTTTTATTATTATTTTTTTTCTTTCATTGTTTGTACAGTGTCCTTGGGTGGCCTGAAAGGCGCTTTTAAATAAAATGCATTATTATTATTATTAAAAAATGAATTGAGTAGAGCATTAAATAAGATGTAAAATATCTTCGTTAAAGATATTCCCAAAGAGATATTTTTCAATTAGGTCATCAGAAATTACAACGGTTTTAGAAGTACCATCAGAAAAATGTGTAAAATACAATGTTTAGTTTTTCAGATTATGGTCAAATTTGACAAGGTACCAGATAACAATCCAAGTTATTGTCTCACCAGTTTTCCAGCTAAGATACCAATGTTACACTCATCTGCAGGCACAATTCCGACAAGAATAAAAACCTATTTATGTGTGTTCCAGCTAAGATTACTCAAAAATAGTAGCACTTGCAGTGATTTTCTTTGAAGTTGGAGACAAAACATCTGTCTATTACCTTTTAAAAAGGACTATAGCCTTCCAGATTGTCGAAACAGTTCAATAACAGCATTCAATTACATTGGGTATGTTTTGGATTGGGACTTTAAGATAATTTTTCATGAACGTTAAGGGGTTAAAGGTATTCCTAAACAGATATTTTTGTTAAATTAGGCATGGAACATGTTGTTTCCTCATCATTGAAGAAACACAACACTTTTATGCTGGTGATCCTCCGATGATGTCACGACTCAGGATGACAAAGATAATATATGTGGTCTCAAAAAAGTAATATTTATGCATTTGAGTTATATAAATCGTGATGAATTTAGAGAACCATTCATTCATTATAAATTAAAGTTGTATAAACATTATGCTACTTTAGCTTTGCACATGATGTAATGTGATATTTTTTTGTTGATTGGCTAACCGATGTCATCGTCGTTGCGGTCGGTAGGGTCCTTTTCCAGACACTCTCGCACCAAGTCTCGGCCCAGCAGCACATCGGAGGCTCTGTCCAGGTCCTCGTCCTCCTCTTCTTCCTCCTCGCTGTCCACTGGAGCCTCGGTAAGACCAGACAGGTCCACGTCGCCCAGTTCGCTCTCTGTGGCCTGAGCAAGCACAATTTTCAGATCAAAAGATTATGAGTCAAAGAAATATTCCTTCTGAATCTTTGCTAGTTTACTTGAAATAATTCAAAGGAGCTGTATGGATTTCTTGAACTTTCTTACTCCCTGCCGCCAACTTCTGGTTTGTGTCATCAGTGCAGCCTCTGTCAAACTCTTTATATTGTCAGTGGAATTACGTGCATTTCTTAAACGCATTCGAATAATCTCTTCGTTTTTTATCTTTCTTAGGGATTTGGGTTGGCATTTGGGCTGTACTTGAAACAGGCCTTTTCTTACTTTTACTATTTTTATCAAATACAAACAGTATACAAAGTCACTCTCCGCCCCCCATCTCTCAAATACAACTACCTAATGTTGTCTGTCCCGTACAACTTTGCTAACAGTAAGATCAAAGCAGATAGGCACATTGGAAGATAAAGCATAATGGCTTTTTGAACCTAATTGGGCATTGTCACCACATAATGAAAAATGTTCAACGGTTTAAGGTAAGGTCAACCGATGCGTCCCGCCTTTAAGAAATCAAGAGCAAATTCTTTTCATTGCAATTGATTACAGTCTATCAACAGGTACAAAACCACTCATTTTTACCCCTTTTTAGTTAGTTTATTTTGTCGATTCCTCTATGTTAACTTTCCTCTTTCCTGCTACAAATTGCAGGAGGAGCGATGAAACAAAAAAACTATCAGTGATGAAATCCTCCCTGGTGGAGGTAATAATTCAATAACCAGGCCATCAACACGGTACACATCCCTTAATGGGACCGGCACATTAATTATGGTATCTCATTAGCTTGGAAGTTATCAAATAATAAATTAAAAATGTTTTACTGGATTTAATTTAACAACGTAAGGTACACAGAAGGGACAAGACTGATTCGAGACATGTGGTTTTCTGGATTATCAATACAGATTAACTTTAGCAATGTCAATGTTCAGGAAGAGCTCGAAAAAACACGAATCTCTGGTTGGCGTGCAGTCCTCTTAGAAAAGGTCAGGGTTATTTCCTGTCTCAAACCTTTATGCCGCCATAGGAAGTAATGAGTGACAAAACGGCAACGCTGCAACAGCAATTAGCCTGATGAGGAAGAATCACACGGGCACGGGAAAGGTGAGTGTGGCCCTGGGTTAGTCAATGTAAAGAATAATTGCATTTGACTGTATACTTGAGTAGTAGAGAACATTAAATTCAATGTATTTTACATTTTAGTTGTCAAGAATGTAAAATATTGTACATACTGTGGACCAGAGGTGGGTAGTAAGGGAGTACATTTACTTCGTTACATTTACTTGAGTAAGTTTTTGGAAATGTTGTCCTTCTAAGAGTATTTTAAATCCCTATACTTGGACTTTTACTTGAGTAAATTTGTGAGGAAAAAAACAGTACTTTTATTCCACTACATTTGACAACATTGAAGTCGTTACTTCGTTACTTAATAAATCCCCTTTACGTAAGCACACGTCTGTCTGTCTCCGCTAAGGCACATTTATTTTGATGCAGAACTCCACCCGGCTCTACCATGTTGAACCATTTAAAAATAGCAGCCTTGTCACATGACTACATTCAAATTCAGCGCGGCAAAAGTTGTTTACGGATAAAGCAGATAAAAAATAACACTTTGCTATACTCAATATGAGAACACAGATGACATGAGCTCATATCAAAAGCATGTTCCCCTTAAAATAGGTACAAAACACTAGCTACAATATGTAATGTCTCCTTTGTATGCCTGAACAAACGAAGATTTCTGCATTCAAGAGTTCAACCTCGAACTTGAGGAAACATGTAGCAGTAAGTTTCCTAAATTCTAACTTTACTTTGGTTTTATTTGCTATTCAATAGTTGCTTGTTTTATTCTTGTTTTATTGTGGTTCGATATTTGGTTTACAGTAAATTTGGGTGTCCTCAAAGGTGCTTTGAAGTAAAATGTATTATTATCATTGTTATCCTCAACCAGCCAGCGTCTTTGATTTAACATTCCTGTTTTAAAAATTAACGCCACCCACCCCCGCGCCTTCTGGTTGGATAAAAAATCGGGAGGACCCTCTGAAGACAGAAGTCCCCACTTTGCACAGTCTGAAGACACAGACTGGAGCGAAAGTTAAGCCTATCGCAAATATTTTTTATATTCGCGGATACTTATCACATTTGCAATTAGCGTCTTTCTCCTATCCACCCCCTTTGTGAGTAGCCTTGCATGGAATGTCGAGTAAATGTCGTCAACCTGCAGCAACTCACACACGGAAGCAAAAAAACAAAAGGTTTTGTGCTTATTCCCAACACCCCTTCAGGTGAACGCAAACTTAGATTTTCATTTCCCTCTCAGCGCTGCGCTTCTGATGGAACATGTTGCGGTCGTAGTCCGTACATAGTTTTTATTAAGAAATATTGATTGTCGTGGTATAAAAAAAGAGATTGCTGTCTATATAATTAGAATACAAAGTTTGTTAAGACATTCATGCGAACGTAATCACAATGGCGGCTTAGGACTATAATACAGTACTCACCACGGGCAATTTTATATTCAGAGCATTGGGGGGTGTTAAGAACCCAGAGTGTAATTTCACTTTCCCTTGACACCAACATCTACATACAAAAATCTTTCAGTCAATAAACATATTAATTCAGTCACTAATATGAGTAATAGATAATAAATAGATGAATAAATAATCTACCTCCGTGTTCTTAAACATAAGCGTGTTTTATTACCAAGAAGAGAAGAATTCAGTGTCATAAAAATCAGGTTGGTTGACATTAGAGATTATCTCATCATCATACTACTTTTCTTACTTGGTTTTATTGGATATCCCCGTGTAAACCAACACACTTATTAGTAATGTGAGAGTGAAAGATTAGTCATGTTAATTGTGTTGAAATTTTAATTTATTACCTTGAAAAGTTTTCATTACGCTGTTAATTTCTTATTTGAATTTATAACAAATATCCCATGTTCTCTTTGCATTATTAAAAATGTCTTACGCCAATTTTTAAGCTTTTACAACGAACGTATATCGTCTGCAAATATCGTTTATCAGCCTTCTTTTAATAGTAATCACTCCCGGGCCGCGCGACGTAGCGAGTTCGGCGGACATGGCGTCACACGGCGCGACGGGAGAAAAGGCGGCGGGCGTGATCGGGCTACCCCCGTACGACGACCCCAGTAGCGCGGCGCGACGACAGGCG
Source organism: Urocampus carinirostris (assembly GCF_059441175.1). Taxonomy (NCBI): domain Eukaryota; kingdom Metazoa; phylum Chordata; class Actinopteri; order Syngnathiformes; family Syngnathidae; genus Urocampus; species Urocampus carinirostris. Next base: position 33,149,245 of record NC_142365.1, read on the forward strand.
GCCGTCACCGCGGCGGGCGAAAGGCGGTGGACGTGCACGGGACCCCCATAACTGTGAAAGTACCCGCGCCGCGGGTTAGGGGCTCGCTCGCGGGAGCGACCGAACGGCACCCGCGGTGCGGCGCAAGTATAAACCCTGTCGTGAATTTGTCTCCGATCGTCCCGGGCGGACTAAAATCGCCCAGCTGTACGACTCTTAGCGGTGGATCACTCGGCTCGTGCGTCGATGAAGAACGCAGCTAGCTGCGAGAACTCATGTGATTTGCAGCTGCGATTGGCTGGCAACCAGTTCAGGGTGTCCCCTGCCCGGAGATGGCTGGGATGGGCTCCAGCCCCCCCGCGACCCTAATAAGGATAAGCAATGAGATGAGATGAGATTATTATTATTATTTTATTTTTTTGAAGGGTCGTCGCTACTTCGCAGATTTTCACTTTTTGCGGGTGGTTTTGGTCCCCATTAACCGCGATAACCGAGGTCCCACTGTAGTAATGATTACTGTATGCATTTCCAATCTTATTCGTCATATTCTGCAGAAAATAAGGTGCACTGGTTTATAAGGCACACTGAAAATATGGAACTTAATATATATGACAGTTGCTCGAAAACCAATATCTGCGCTAATATTATAGCTTTTCCTCCCACCTGGTAGATGTCCGACAGGCTGCTGCTGCCCGAATCGCTGGCAATACTGCAGCCTGACTGGCTGGCGGGCACATGCATCACCTGTTGGTGGGCACTGTCCGTCAGATGCATCTTGTTGAGGTCAGCAGGAAGCTGCAAGGACACCAAAAAAGACAGCAAGCACGGCATTATGAGACAATGACCAACTATTTGAAATGAAATGAAATGATCTGCATTTATATAGCGCTTTTCAAGTCAATGACTTCCCAAAGCGCTTTACAATGTGCTCCACATTTCCCAATAGCGGCCTTGCAGCCATGTAAGGCGCTAACCTGCTTATTGGGGGTATTAGGGGTTCAGTGTCTTACCCAAGGACACTTCAACATGTAACACGGGCGAGCCGGGATTCGAACTGGGATCCCTTGATCCCAAGACGAGCGCTCTACCTCCTGAGCTACTGCCGCCCCAATATTTCTTTATGCGTACAACATGAGACGCCAACCACAGTTAGTAAAACAGTTGACCTAATGAAAAACTACCCACTACCAAAGCTGTTTTAGTGATAATTTATTCATGGTTGCCATTTATGATTCATAAAGAGCTCCACATCCTCCACATTCATATTCCTCCTTCTTTGGAAATACATCCATGATTTCAGAAAAGTCAATTATATTCATACAGCAAAACAAAATCTTTAATTCACTACAACTTTTCACTTCACAGGTCAGTGTTAGACAAATTGAACTCTGCATGTTGCTAAGGGGCTGCAACAAATAACTAAAATAATAATACAATTTTTGTCTAAAATTCTGAAATAGTAAAAAAAAACATTTATTTTTGCATGATTTAAGTAAATTACATAAACATGAAAAACCACGATGGAAAATAAATGGAGAATAACTTTACATTAAATATTCCTGTTTCACACTCACCAAGGTCAACACTGCATTAAAAAGAATGTTTTCGGCCCCAGCTTAATGACTCTATGGCCCAAAGTCTTACCAGTTTGGATCACGGCAGTGCCATAGTAAGCAATGCTGTCCTGCGGCGACTTTGCGCCAATCCACACAAAGCATCCTCCTTCCAAACCCAAACACAGGCGACATCCAACAACAAGCTGAAGAGGAGCAGGGTGGAGAAACCCCTATGCCAACATAAATATTAAAGGCATATCCTTTTCTTATAGTGTTAAACTAATTGTTGTGAAGGATCTTTAACACTATCAAGGACTTTGGTAGTGCCATAAATACATGATATATTTCAAAATATCATTTCTGTAATCAGCGCTAATTTGTGTCTTTCATAATATTTTCTGTAATTGTTTGAAGACATGACTCAACAAAATTTGCAAAATCAAGGCCATCTCTGATATCGAAAACTAATCACACAAACAATATTCAGATAAAAGTAAACAAATAATTTTACAAAAATTTAAAGAAAAAAAGGATTAAAGACCGTTTATCGGGGCTAAGTTTTCTGCAAGAAGCAGACATGTTATGTCTCAGATTAAGCATAAAATGAATAGAATGACCCATGGCTATTGTAAGGGATGTTTATCTCTTTTTAACAAAAACATGTCTACAATTACCTTTAAACTCTATTTCACACATCAAACTTAATCCGGCCATATGCATTTTCTCTCTCCCCTGAGAGAAAGTTCGCAATTGGTGGGTTGGGTCTTCCATTCACCTCATAAATAAAGTAGGAGAGTCGTAGATAAAATATAAATGTGTCAGCTTTCTTCAGCTGTGCAATTACATTAATTAATTAATCTTTCCCTGCGGTTTTCATCTCCAAACAGAAGAGCAGCTTCAGCGACAGACTGCTCAACACTCAACTTCTCCATCAACTGCAATGCAAATTTTGACTCTCCGTCGCCACCTAGGGGGGACCTAAGCAACTGCCTGGTTTGCCTAGTGAAAGAAATTACCTCGGTTTGTGCAATACATGGACCTGTAACTGATATGGAGTTTAACAGTGTGAAACGTAAACACACCCTCCACTGCGTTTACAGCGTCCTGTTTTCCCAGGCCTTACGAGGAAGTGGGTCAGTTTGGCATAAGAAATCTCACTGCGCACAGCTTTTTTTGTGTTTCCTGCCTCCCATTTGTTTCGACCGGGACAGTATGTAGGGAATTTCTTTTGCAGCTCATCTGTGAAGATGCACTTTCGCTTAGGCATTCTCGTTTTCTCTGTTACTGAGCACAGCAGATCCAACCACTAAGCAGGCTCCCAGGGAATATGCCACAGCCAACCCATTGCCGTCGTATTCCATGCAAAGCGTCAGTCAGTTTCAACACATGCAATATGGTCTCGAGAAAAATAATTAAAACCGGAAATTTTCATGATCTTGTAAAAGTCCACCAGACACCCTGAACAGGTTGTAAAAAGTGGACATATTATCTATTGTTAAAATTACATTCCTGACAATAATTGATTTTTGGAGAAGGAAGCTAAAAATTGTTACATTTTTTTTTTTAAATAGTTGCACTCAATTTGTATTATTATTTGGAATCGCCAATTAATTAGTATTGATAACAAATATGTAAATTATCGAAATTTCTGGTGCAAATATCTCTAATTACAAAAAAAATTTCAAAACATTTTCCTTGCGATAGTGGCGTTACTGTTTACATAATTCTCGTGATATAATTGCTTAACCAACATCTGATGAATTTATATGTAACATTAGGGTAAAAAAATGGATTTCAATATGATGCCTTGTTGACCTTAGAGTACTTCTGTACAGCCATCCGTGCATACTAGGTATGTAGGTAGTCAAGTATGCCATCAGGTAATTATGGATTATTAACAATTCAGAACTTCAATATTGAAAAGTTAATCAAAATATGAATGACAGACGGTCTTCCTACCTCCCATGGAAAAAACTGAAAAATTAAAAAAATTAACTCAGTTGTGCCATTTTCGCTCGAGGTCAACGCTATGTTGTGTTGCACTGCAGGGTTCTTTCAAAAAATTAATGTACAGTATTGTAATGAGGTTCTTTATTTCTGTGATGCAATTAAAATATGAATAATGTTTTACATTATGAATTCATTACAAATAAAAATAAATATTGCACGACTTGTATTATTTTAATCGAGCTGATTATGGCATACTAATTTGTCAATTATTCGAAAATGGGATATTTGCGTTTGCCATTATGAGCAAAATTTAAACAATACAATAGTTGCAATATTTGTGTTGATTAACAATGAATACAGATTGAATGACATTTTTGTTTTTTAATTGGATTACGAAAAACAACTTTATCACAGCATTCAAATTTCCTGAGATAGTCCCATAGTAAATATTCAGTTAGCAGTGTGTCAGCTTTTCACATTTGAATGGTGTAAGGGTTAGCAAATATTACACATCAAAAAATGTTCACTGAAGTATATAACCAGTTAAAAGGATTTATTTATGTTAAGCAAGTATTTTAATTTCAACCAAGGGTCTTATTTCACGTGCAATACATTAGCATTTAATTCAGTCAAGAGTTGTACAGTTGAGGAGATCCGTTACAGGACTTGTTTCACTATTACCAAGTGTTCCAGCATGAGGTCCCAACACAGCTGACTTAATACCGGCATTGTGTCAGAAGCTCGGGTCACTGGCTGATCACCTGCCATGAGTGCTCTTAGCCCGAGGTGTCAGTGGACAGCCGACAAACATCCAGAGTTGAAAAAAGAATCGATGCTGGCATTTAGATATAAACACTGTGGTTCTGCAGATATTCCCCCGCCCCGCCTTATATACAAATAGTCTCAACTCAACTTTATTTCTACCGTGTCCTCTATCTTTGCAACGCTTCACCGCCTCGCCTGTCTAGTGGTCAGTCACTTGACCTACTCGCCAGCTTTCCTTAGCCAGTCCTTCTTTAAACCAGTCTTTCTTTCCTTTCTTGGCATTTTCACTTAAATTATGGATAAAATTTGCCTCAGACGGATGGATGCTCCACAAAATCACAAAAAAACAGCAAAAGGCCTGTGTCTGAAGTTTGATAATGTTCTGTAATAAAAGTGAAGTATGGGCGGGAGATTGTACTGCATACGTGAATCCACAAAAGAGGAAGTAGATCAAAGACAACTTTCAAAAACTGAAGATCATATCCTTCCAAAGGATCCAATTTCAGTCCACAGTTTTTCTGTGTGCTTGTGTAAAATAGAAGACAGTACTGTCAGTGGGAGATTAAATTTTGAACTCAACTTTATTTATCTTTGAATTGAAATTTAACAAAGCATGCAAAGTATCAGTCAAAGCTTAGAGACGATGGATTGCTTCAAGCAACTCTATTTTGTAACATAGATACTATGTAAGGCTTTCTCAGACGCTGAATTATTTTTGAAATACACGAATCAAATATGGCAAGCGAAAAAAATAATTTAAAAAATATGAACAACACCACAAGTAAAACTTATTAGACTTTTTAGAATTGAATGTTTTATGTCAGTGGACAATAATTCCATTGACTATTGTCGCCAGACAAGTTTTTCCAACATAGTTAAGCTCTGTCTAGAGCAGTGGCATGAGAACTGTATCAAAACTTGAAAGGTTTTAGGCTGGATATGGCAAATAAAAAGATACAAAAAGGCTCCTCGACTTACAAAGGTAGAGACGAACATTTTTTTTCAGGATGTCGAAAAATATCCGGAGATTGCTGTAAGTTAGATTTTGGATTGTGCACCTTTTTCCGAGTACAGGACGATACTGTAGTGCTTCTTTTCACTGCGACCGGCATGTGGCGCTGTGGGAGCTCACCCAGCAACATTTTTATTGTTTGATATCTCGTGCGTCCATTCAATATGGTTGGTGTGAAGTGTAAATAAGAGGCCAGCCGTTTCATTTGAAATGAAAGTGGATCGAGGAAGCTTGATGCAGTTGAGAAATGATTGGATTGCTTTTTTTCGGCCACTTTTTACCTCGAAGGAGGAAGTAGCCTAACTCTTGAAGCCCATCTTCCAAAATTAAGTTGAACTTTACTTTATTTATCTTTATAGAGCATATTTTTTTATCAAATGTTTATTTTTCAGTACAAAACAATTCAGGTTACTTATACAACGTTTAAAAATACTTATATAAACCTTAAACATATATATACAAACCTTAAACATACTTATATAAATCTTAAATATACATTCTACACAAAATATAGCACTGAAGCAACTTACGGAAAAATTCAACTTTCGAAGAAATGTCCGGAACGTATCTCATTCGTAAGTATGATAGCGTCTGCTTTGATGATTTGCATTGTACATTTTATATGCATATATTTCACTCTAAGAGAGCTTGAGCGTTACGCCTGACTGTGCCTGACAAACATATTTAAAATTAAATGCATGCAGTCCAATGAACAAATGTCAGTTGTTAATAAAAAACGTTTGATTTCAAACTGTTTAGAATTGTTTAATACTTTTGCTACAGACTTTGCAGTTGACCACTGAATGTACTTCACAAAATGCACACATTTGTTTTATTTACTGTTCTACTTCTGCTAATGAGCCTTTTATTAGTTTACAAGGATAAAAAAAATGTTTACTTGGTTTTAATTTACTATGTATTTGCCTGTACCTAAAAAATATTCAGAGGTTGATTTTTTTCCCTACTGACCGAGCACTGTGCCTAATTGGTTTCATTTGTGTTAAATTTTTGTGCAAATCCATAGTATGTTCAATAAAAGATGTATTTTTACAGTCCTAATTTTTCTTTGTTTAGCTTATTTCTACTTTCTGTTATACAGTCTGAATTGATGACTTGTAGAAGACAATCTGGACACGATGTAACGTGACCCATATTGATAGTCTTTGCCGCGACTTCCTGCACATCTGAGCTTCCAGGTGTCCCCATGGCAGGCCATAAAATCCCTTGCTCGACTCCTCACAGCGCATCAGCCAGTGGTGGCATCCCTCTGTTGATGCTTTTAATTGACAAAACCAAGCCCTGCAGGAACCTGACCTCCGCAGCACCCGCAATTTATATTTCATTGCTCAAAGGCCGCATTAGCTGATGTCACGTCTGTATAGCAATCAGAATGCCTGCCAGCCTGAGGGCATGACATCATCAGGCAAGTATTGCCCTCCAGTGGCAACACTGCCTACGCCCCTTCAGAAATATGGTTCAAATTTCAGTCTGGTTTTTATAATGATAAACATGAATGCTAGGCTCACCTGACCCATTTAATATCAGATGTTTATTTCAAATGGAAAGAGCCAGTGCCATTTTTTTTTGCCAATTTTTGCTATTTTGACTTATTTTTTAAGGCCAACAGAAAATGTAGTTCATATAGACATAGGTCATTTTAAAAGAAAGATTTAACCCTCATCTTACATTACAAAAAAATTCTTGCCCATAGACAATTCAACATATAACACAAAGGAGCCGGGAACCTGCAACATTTGATCCCAAGACGAGCGCTTTACCTCCTGAGCTACTGCTGCCCTTAATGTATGATACCTTCAACATCTAAACCAGGGATGTCAATCAGGTGGCGCGCGGGCTAGATTAAGACCGCTAGGAGATTCTCTTCCTCCCTTTTTCTCTCACTCTTTCTTTCTCTCTCTCTTTCACTCTCTTTGTCTCTCTTTCTTAGTTCATCTTTGTCTCTTTCTGTGTCTTTTTACCTTCTTTTGCTCTCTCTTCCTTTTTTCGTTTTCTCACTTTTTTCTCTTCCTCTCTCTCTCTCTTGCTTTCTCCTCTCATTTCCCTCTTTTCTCTCCTTCTCTCTTTCCATTTCTCTATGGATGTCTTTCTTTCTTTCCCCCTCTCATTATTTCTTTTTATATCTTTTGTTTCTCATGTTATCTCTCTCTCTCTCTCTCTCTCTCTCTCTCTGTGTATTTTTACCTTCTTTTGCTCTCTTTTTCTTTATATTTTTCTCTTTTATTTTTTTCTCTATTTTTTCTTTTTTCTCTCTCTCTTGCTTTCCCCTTTTCTCTTTCTCTCCTCTTTTCCCTTTGGATTTCTTTCTTTCTCTCGCTTTTTTTCCCCCAGTCTCACTATTTCCCCTTTATCTCTTTTGTTTCTCACGTTCTCTCTCTCTCTCTCTCTCTCTCTCTCTCCCTCTTTCTCTATTTCCTTGTCTTACACTCTCTTTTTCTCTCCCTCTCTTTCTTTTATCTCCCTCTCTTTCTCTTATTTCTTTCTCTCTAATCTACTAGTCCGGCCCCCGAATGTTTGTTCTATCGTGCGGCCCCCTGAGTTAAAATGAGTTTGTTGCAAAAACACTACACCTATGCATGAACCATGCATGAAATTTACAAAAACTTTTCAGCGCCCGATGTTTCCAGTGATGTAATCACACGATTTTGGTTCACCATGACAATCGCGGTCCTGTAGATGTGCATTTAACGTTATCCTTTTCAGTCCTGATGATGATAAATTGACTTTGTCATCTTTTTTTTTAGCAAGAAAACTGCTCTGTCTATACTTATACATATATTCGCTTCTCTCACACACTCCTTCTCTACCTACTCGCCATACACACTCAATTGCTGGATGCAGGAAGCGACACTTGGAAATGGGGGCTCCCTTGATGTGTGGACCAATATCTGATCAAAGCCCTTCCAACCATCTAATGTACATTTTTCATATTAAATAATTCCAAGAGGATTGATTCTCACTAAGGAGCTACAGACGCTCCACTACACACAACCATTCGACTTAGTAAAACGGTAGATACGAACATTTTTTTCGGGATGTCACTAACTATCCGGGCATTGTTGTAAGTTTGATTTTTTATTGTGTGCACCCTTTTCCGAGTACAGGACATTAATGTAGTGCTTTTTTCCGCCGCCACCAGCGTGTGGCGTTTTGAGAAGTCACCCAGCATCCACCCGGAAGTAAAAAAAAAATATTGCTTTCTCTTTTCTAGTTCATACGTAAACAGTGCGACAGGTACTGAATCTCCAGCACGCTCTGAACTTTGACGTTTTTATTGACTTTTTAAGTTCCTAATAAGAACCTAACTTACAGGTCAATTAATAGGTTTTTATTATTTGATACCCCCCCCCCGAGGATATTTTCTTTATCATGAATTGATTTATTGTATCTTAAACTTTGCCTGTGCTCAAAAAATATATTCCTGAAATCTCGTACAAAAAAGGCCTAAAACACAACCCCAGTTAGAATATATTGTAAATATTCAAAATAAATGAGAAGTGTTTTTGACAGGCTATATTGAACCATGATTTTAATTAATAAGTGTGTCTGGAGACATTTTGATCCACTTTCTTTGTTTTTGTAATTGGATATTCCAATCACTACACCCACACCAGGCAGTTCGTATGTCACGTGCCAGCCTTGGCACTGAATAAATCAACCTGTCTGTGTCTGGCTCATTAGCAGCAAGGAAAGCATCTATGCTATTCGTCCGGGGTTGGGAACAACACACATTCAGCACTGATTGTCAAGTGGCACCACCCACAATTCAATATGCAAGTCCAACATAAAACTAAGCCCAAAAAAGTCTGCCAATATTCCATACAGCAGTCGAACATTCAGGCTTTCAAATCCCGATTGGGTTACAATAAGTCATTATCCAGTCCAATCTCATTTCAAAGTGCATATAAACTACTAAGTGTTAAAAAAAGGTGATAAATGATGCCAATAGAAGATAGCTGGTGTGAAAACGGAGATGCTTTGTAGCACCTGAGATGTGAAGGTGGAATAGGTTGAAATCTGCAAATATGGTGAACACTTTGAAGAGGAAATGTGTATAACAATTTCCATTTAGAAAGTCCAATTTTGACCATTTGTTTTTACCAGTAGCATGTACGTATTTATCCAAATCGATTTATCCAATCAAACAATTAAAATAATCATATTGTTAGTTAATTTTTTGCGGATTAATTGTTGCATTCAAGTAGAGGTGCCAGAAATAGTGAATTAGTTTAAAATAAAATATTCGAAAGTATTTTTTTTTTAAACTAGATTACCTGTTTGATACGAGATGCAAATTGTCCAACTTCTTAATAATAGATATTGTTGATTTTATTTTTTTAAATTGACTTCATTTATATCTTGTGATTACCTAAAATCAAATATTTTGATTATGTAAGAACCTAACTTACATGTTAAAACTTTGCAAATGTCAGATTAGTCAAAAATTAAAGTAGCACTACAATAAATATTTTATTTCTTGGTAATCCTTAAAAAAAATGTTGTTTTTTTTTGTTTTTTTTTTTTTTAGATAAAAGTACCCACGTTAATTCCAATTCACTTTGTGGCACCACAATGTAACAAGATGTGACCACACACACACACACACACACACACACACACACACAAACAAGCTTTCATGTTTTTGGCAATGAGTACAAATCAAAAAAGGGCTTTCCTCAAAGGACCTGTACAGAATCAGGAACTTTTTAACTCTGCTCCGTCCTCTTCTTGTTTCACCATTTCAATGCTACACTAAAAAATGGAAAGAAAAAATCCGAGGACGAGCATGAAGTTACTTTCCAACAGATGATTGCTTGTGTCCCTATTTTATTGAAAGTGAAAAGCTAAAAGCTAAACACACACACACACAAAGTCAGAGTCAATGGGCAGTACGACATGGCTTACTTTGGAGGACCACGGCTGCAGGCAGTTGGCATAGCAACGGACTAGGAAAGCCATCTCTCAGCCAGGGAGGAGGAGGGAAGTTCCCCCTCGTTTTCCCAAAGATGGTGAGGGGGGGAAAGCAGTGAAGAAAACCCCCTTCAGAAAAAAAAGAGAAAAAAAACCCAAAGAGTATTGCAAAACTTCTAAAAATGTAATCCCAATTTGGAAGACAGTTTTTCCCTTAATGTGGTATCCAACTTGAGCTTTTGGAGTTTCCCTAGGAGAAACCCTTCTGCTGTCAAGTCATAAGAATTCCAGTGAGTCTCTTTCACCATCGCACTCGCAATAAAATGCTGCAAGCCTGCCAGCAAGTCTCCATGGCCATCTGCCAATCCCCTAAGGTTTGGTAAACACTCCCTGCAACGCTGGGTCACGCCTGCTTCCCCTATTACGACTGCATCCCGATTTTTTTAAGGTGGGCGGTGGCGCTTTGGGAAGAAAGCAGAGCTGTAGCTTTGAGTTCACTAATAAGCTGCTGCTGAAGGGAGGAGAGGGAATCCAGATAAAAAAGAATGACATCACCTGTATAGCAGGCGGGTGAGCGAGGCACAGAGAGAGAAAGAAAGGGAGAGTGGGGGAAAGAGATAGGCGAGGAAGGAGGAAGCTGCATTAGAGGGATTGCTTGGCCAGGAGAAAAAATAAAAAGGGGCAACCTTATCGATTGGACACATAAAGCATTTGAGTCTATTGGGGAAACCTCCAAAAGCCACTCCCCCTTGTATGCATAAGTTAAAGGAGAGAATTAAAAAAGGGAGGAGTCTTTATCCCACCCACAAAGAGCCCCCTTTTCTGCCGTCTTGCTGGGGCTGATGCAGGCGCAGTGAGAAATTGATGATGAAAATTGAGGGCCGTGGGAGAACTTCTCATTATAAACATTTACACTTTTTTCCAAAATATCTTTCTCTTTTAAGCGGTAGGAATAGTTTTTTGTAGCGATAGGCTAAAATAACAGTCAAAGGGCAAAGCTAACAAATGCAATACCATATCCTAACCGGATTATTATAAAAGGCATGAGCAAGATGCAGAACTACATAAGTATGATGCTAAAAGAAGACATTTGGATATGCATGCTCAATAAACAAGGTTTACTCATTAGCATTAGCTCAGACAGTAGCAAAAGGATATTGGAGGCTAGGTTACCTGGGGGTGAAATGCAGCTCAAAGGGCTCTTTTACAAATGAGGTTAGCTTCTCAGAATAGTGACTACAAGATTGCTGTTACAATTAGTCCAAAACAAGGATTTTATTAAAAGTGTACATGTTTATTATTTTTAGTATTGGTCTTAATTAGAACCAGAAATGTCACACTCAGTTTGGCCCGGATCCAGACTTTCGGTTCTGAGACGAGCCAGCTCAGTAAAATGTCTGCTCCAAATTTTTAGCTTTGTTTAGAAGTATTCAGCCTTATCATTCAGCCTACATTAGTAACATCCCTAAATATTATAAATACGAATGAAAGACCCCCTGTCTTTTTCAACATAACACATTTATTCACAAACAATAGGTAAAAATGTTTGAGATCTGGGGCATTGAATATGTTGACAGGTTTATTTCAACATTTGAGTTAACGCAGTTTTACACCTTATCCAACTCACCACACTATACAAACTAAACAATACCCTCTAACAACCAGAGAGCATTTTGTTAGCATTTATCTCCAATAATCGTAACGTTTGATAGAAATGACAGAAAGACCTGCTTTAAAAAAAACATACTCAGAAATGTATGGCAGGCCGGATTAAATCTGAAAGACCTGATGCCTGCTGTAAACATTTCAAAGCAAAGGCCAGCAGCTAGCATCAATGTTGACCATTTGTGTAAATAAAAAATAGTATGTCTTTGAATTCAGATTGCAAATTTTAAATCTAACCAACGGAAAAGGCAAGATTAAGCATCTCTGAAAGGCAAACACTGGACAGGTGATAAACTGTGCCTTTTCTAACGCACTGTACTTCATGCACTTCATGTTCACATGTTTCAATCTTGATTCGGTTCATTCTATTAGTTTGCCACTAGATGGGTAAAGTTCCTTCACACTGTCATTTCTACTGATCTTTTTGGAGAATGACAGTTTGGTCTAAATGCATGGGGCAGCACAAAATTCTCTGTTTGCAGGAAATATTCTAAGGAACACAACATTCCCATTTTGTCTACAGCATCCATGCATTTAAAATTGTGCTTCCTCCGCCCTTCCCTACCGCAATAGTATGACATCATCTTTTTAGGCTAGCGCCCAATAGGAGGCAAGCACATGGAGGTCCGCCTTCTGAGGAGCCAGTGTACACAAGAGAAGCAGAGCAGAGGAGAAATAGAAATAGATGGAGGAAAAAATGAATGGAGACATAGAGAAGGGTATGACTAAAAGAAACAAAACAAAACAAGAAAGAGATGGGAAGAAAAAGGGAGGAATTTTAATCCTCGCAAGCCAATGAAAAAAGGCAAACATTAACATTACTTAATCAGATTAGAGTGCAGTGACTGATTTAATGAAGTGATGGGTTGTTAGGTTTTAAACAAAAATTGCTGTCCAAAACCTGTAAAAGATAAATACATAAGGCGATAACACTTTCACTCTTGCATGTATAGAGTTCCAGGCAGTATTTCCTGTGCGACATTTCCTCTTGGGAAGGGCATGCGGTGCTCTCAGAACTCAGCGCCTTTTCTTACCGTGTCAGAATTTTGTGTTGACAGCAACAAATACTTTGGAAATGAGTTTTAAAGCCTTTGCTTTAACAGGTTTCAGGTTGGAGGTGTTACTAGCACAACAGCCGAACTGCAACAATGAAACTACTGAAAAGTGAGGCAGTGAGTTGAAAAGTAACAAACCTTTTTTGACAAAGCAAATATTTTCATCATATCTGGCAGGGCGGACTTAGAAATGTCAAGATTTGATATTAAATATAAGCTCACAAACAGGCTCTCTTAGGAATATTGGACAGTATCCACTTTAGTTATATGATGGTACCCACAGATTCAAGTGTTTTTGAATTCATCAGTGCGCTTCATACCAGCTGTAAATGACAATACCAACATGGATGTTATTGATGATCAAATTTCTAACACAAACCAATTACAAATTAGCATCGGAGTGTTGACTGCAAATATATAAATCGTACCAAACTTTCTTCTATTATTTTTTTATTTATTTTTTTCATGTTACCAAATTCAGAATTTTTTTTTTATTCTTAATTCTGCAAAATTGTCTGATATTGCGCCTGGTCAGAAAAAATGTGCCCAGTTTAAGTAGTATTTTTCTTTTTACAGTTAAAAAAACAACAACAACAAAAACAAACACAAAGAAAAAAATTCTTTTGACAGAAAAAAAAGATCCATTTACATGCTATTACATAATTTTACTTTTTTTAGATATAAATTTAACTAGATTAATAAGAGGGACTAATTTTCTAGTTTTCAAGTGAAATTATAAAAAAAAATTAAAGTAAAACAAGAAAAAGTACTATATAAAAATCAGGAAAAATCGTTGCCAATGAGGTAAAAAAAACAACATGTCTGTCATGTATGTATTGGTGGAGAGCAAAGTGATCTCAAGTGTTCACGTGCTTGATTAGGGGTCGACTCAAATAGTGATGCTACAATAGTTCTACCCAACCAACGTGCTGCAACACCTGCCATTGAGAGTCATTAAGTGACCAAAAATCTCTAAAATCTCTAAACTTTCAACTGAAAATATGCTAATCCGCACGCCATAAATCATGCATATTCCCGGTAATATGGAGGGGATCTCATGTAACCATTTGTTCCACCAACACACAAAAACAAGCAATCTGATACTACACATCACAGTGCTGAACAGGAATTTCTGCCATCAAAAGCTGAGACTTTCCCTTCCTGCACTTTGAAACAACAACACGCAAAACAATGTATCCCTGGCTTTGAGTTCCCATAAAGCAGGTGGGGTCTTTTGGAACGGTATAATAGAGGATCAGACACAAGACAGATGTAGAGGAGGATGGAGAAAAGATTGAGAGCAAATTCTTCAATGTTGCCATCTAAGTGATGCCGATGTCATCCCTAAAATTAGCAGCAGTGGCAGCAGAAGCGACTAAATGTACTGTACAGAATAAAGATGCTCATGCTGGCAGGCAGCAGTACAAAACAATTCAAAATCCCTCTTGTGCCAGCAAGAAACTTTGCATGAGGAAGGGCAAAAGAACTCCAGATTGAGTCGACACCTAATTTTTTATTCTGTTTAGTGTAAACTTTAGAACATTAATAAAAAACTCAAAATAAGAGAGGGTAAAATGGGTAAAATGAGAGAAGAGAGAGTAGAGGCAAATCCTCCAAAAATTAACTGAAACTGGAAAATGGGTGGGGAATGGAGGCTTTTACTTTAAATGTAGGGAAAATAGCATGTTTTCTTGAAAATTCTTCTTTTTTTTATTACTGCTTTTCCAGGGTGTCTTTAAAAGATCCTATTCAGAAATCTTTCAAGAGCTCAGCTATGGAATGAATTGCCCCCCTGAGGCTTTTAAAATAGAGAAGACCTGGATATTGCCCCATCTGCAATAAAGATGTGGAAGTAAACTGCAGGTCCGTCATGGAAACCCTAATGGTTGGTAACAGGAGTAACAGAAATATATTGTGAATTTGACGATTTCTTGGCAACCCAAGGCCTGAGGACTCATGGTTTTTGTGCTGAGCTTTGCCCATCTTACTCAACATGGCGATCGTGGCAAACAAACATCTGAATTCTGGTGAGAATTTTTATAGCCTTGAGTATCTGAAGTATTTGCAGTCACCTTCAGCATTCATTACCTAAAGAGGCAATTATTTGCCCAGTAATAATGATTGGTTTCATATTAAAAATGTGCACATTTTCATTTATTTAAAACGGTGTTCTTGTGTATTTTTGGTTAAACAATGACACCTGCTGCGGCTGTGTAAGCTAATTTTTAAAACAAATTCAAGGGGATTTAGCACTTTCAAAAATGTAAACATATAACACAGGAACCATAAACATAAAAAGTGTTTTAACTAAGGACGGTGCACTCTCTCCTCATAAAAATTACCACAAGGTTCCCTAAAAACCCATCCAAAACCAAAAAATTCAAAGCCCTTGTATGCAGGCTTTTTATCACATTTAACAATGCTGGGAACAAAGACCCTCTTCGGCTTGTATTTACTCGCCGTAGGCTAGCAGGCTGATGGTTTTATCCATATGGCCTTAGCTGGCTGGCTGGCTGGCTCGCTCTATTGAACGCAGTAACCCGCTAAGGTCTCAGGCGTCTTAATAAAGTCTGCTTCTATGTGTTGAACTCAAGCGAGTGGTGCTAAGGCCTGAATCAAAAAGTGCAAGGAGGACGGCAGATGGTCGCCAAAGCCTCCCCAAAAATGGCCTAAATTCAAACAACTACATTTGCAATATGAAAAAGTTCTTATGTTACAGAAAGTAAATATTAGGTAAGATCTATAGAATGGCAAAGAGCATGTCCCTGAAAAAGAGGCTTAAAAATCTTAAATTTTAGGCCCTTCTAAACTATTGAATCATTAATACACTAGATATGAAATAACTAGTCATTGTCAGATTTTACCCAGATATCTAATCACAGTGCAGGTAGGGCGTGAAAAACACTGCAACAACTGAGTCAGTGAAAGAGCGCGCTGTAGAAAAAGGAGAGGGGTTTGTCTGACCAACATTCTTTCTTACAGGGGTACGTAAAACAAATACAAACCATGGCGTTTGCGATCATTTCATAATGCGAAATCGAAAAGTTATTTTGTTTAGTTTCGCATCTTTATATATTTTAGAATATTTTTGTGTTTTTCAATAATACAAACAGGAGACTTAAACAAGACCAATTAAACCCTGGTGGCCCGCCAGATTCTTCGTATGTAATGGAAAGCGCATATTGTATTCTGCATAAACAAATTTATATATATTTTTTTACAGTCACTAGAAATCACTAGGGCCACAGGGGTGTTGGAGTTTGTTTTGTCAAACTCTTCACATGAATGTACTCATCAATTTGCCAACTCAGGTTTAAGTCATGCGGCATAAATTCCACTGTTCACAAGACGTTAAAAAATGCATCTCTGGCGATGACGAACGGCTGAAAAAAGAATGAACGAATTATAGTTATATAAGTTCAAATTCCCGTTTTAATAGATCAAGGATTTTAGTTTTAGGCAGAATCACCAATCCCTATTGAAACTCAACTTGTCTGGTGGGTGTGATTAAATCACTCGAACTTTTCACACGAATGGACTTTCCAAGTTAGGATCAAGTTTAGCAGCATACATTCAACTGCTCACAAGAGGTAAAATAATCCATCTCTAGTTGCAAACTATGATTTCCAGATCAATACAGATCAATAAGGAGTAAAACGGAAAAAATGACAAATAAGTCACAAGGATGTAGGTCGGCTCCTGTAAATTATGCAGATTTCATAAATCAAGCCCCAAAAAATGCGATAAAATGAATACAAGACTCTGAATAAAATGCTTCCTAAACCAATTTATAGATTGCCATTTATGCATTTCCACTGAGCACAGGGCAAAAATCTTAGGCAGGCAGCAAGGCTAATGGATGACTAATGTTATTACGTCTCAAAAACAACATACTGTGTGCTTAACCGCGACAGTGAGTGCGTACACAATAGGTTCAAAATCTGTGTATTGTACATTCACAAACACATTTAGCACGGAGCCACCATCAGGAAGTAAATATCCATCCATCCATTATCTGCATTCCTTATCCTCAGTAGGGTCGTGGGAGTGCTTTGCCCATCCCACCCATCTTCGCGCAGTGGGCAAGGGACACCCTCTGAACTGGTGTCCAGTCAGTTGCAGGGCACACAGAGACAGACAACTCACTCGCTTATTTACACCTAGGAACAATTTGGTCCAGCCAATTAACCTGACATGCATGTTTTTGATTTGTGGGAGGAAACTGGAGTGCCCGGAATAAACCCTTACAAGGATGGGGAGAACATGCAAACTTCATCGATGATTTGGGGAATTGTGCCCGCCAGCTTCATCGATCTCATGACTTCACGCTAACCACTCAGCTGCCGTGCTGCCTCATAAAGTAATTTATGGGCAACTATTTCACAATACTAGGCCTCAATAAATCTAAAAAGTCACTAAAGGGGAGGTCCTTTCCCAGAATGCATCTGCTTTTCTAAAGATAATTGTGGCCTCTTCTGAGCCACCCACAGTGTTTTCCAAACAAACAGGTGTACACTAACACACACGTGCACACATAAATACATTGGAACTTGTTAAGTTGCAGACATTGTAATTTCGAACATTGCTTGTCCAGTTCAGCAACATTTGATGATGACCACAGTTTGCCCCAGAATTTTTCAATTTTCATTTATTGCTTAGGCTTTTTTTTAAATCTAGCCTTGAAAACTGTACTCAAGTATGTCATAATTGCATTAAAAGTCCTACCTGGTCGTTGACATAGTGCTGCAAAGGAGAGCAGAAAAAAAGTAATTTTAAGTCATTCAGTGTAACACCAGCGCGAGGGAAAATTCAGACCTAGAATCCAACACAATGAGGCAGGAGTTCTAACCACTAGAACCCTGCTATTCCTTACTACTGCACCAACAAAAAACAAGCTTGCCCCTCAAAATAAGCGTATTTCAAAAATGTTGATATTTGGGCAAGTTGACATGGTCGGCAGGGAAATATTTCTCATTTTGAAAACCCTAACCAGCAAGCATGCGTGTGTGCATGTGGCGAGTAGTGATTAGCTGGCCCGCCAACTGACATGACATGCTGATGCTATCAGAGGGAGGGAAAGTAGTATACGCCTTAACATTAGCGGTGGGGTTTCCCTCAATTCATAGTTGTGTCTTACTAATAACCTATCAATTTAAATAATAAGGAACCAATGGTCATCATGCCTTAACAAAATAATGGTTAATAAAATAATGGATAAATATTAATTATGATTATAATGTATTGGATTATTTTCTCATATCAGGTATTGGTACTCTTTCCCTAGTCACAATAATTAGACCAGATAATCATCTCTATTTAATATATTGATTGTCACCACATCAACTGTATTACGTTCATTGATAAGATATGGACTAAAATGTTTTTAGGGTTTATACACCTTTTTGCATGGCCAAATTCAAGCACGATTTAGGGCTTTCAAAGCAAAGTTTCCAATTTGTCAAGTACCAATAAAAGAACAAATATTGTGTGAATCATGTATCTGGATATGCCACAAATATTTGGGGAATTTGTATACACGAGTTTTAATCTTGCGTGTGCATTTTTTTAAGACATGTGATTTTTAGATGTGTAAAATCTCTCCCCATTTAAGTGTTGGGTAAAAATTACAGTCATATGTAGATCTTACATTTTTGGTCGCAGGAAGTTCTTCTCATTACTGTTTACCTGGAAAACGCTACCTTCATTTTTTGCATGGCCCATAACAAATGTCTCTAATCGATACGATAATACATATTTCATGGTGCCCTGCTTAGGTGTAGCATGCACCTGTGCTCTTGGGCGCGACCTATATAGAGCGATGATGCTACATAGGACAGATAATGCTAGCTGCAGTTCATCACAAGGGAAGAAGAAATGCAATGGCAAAGCGAAGCCACCACAGAGAAGATTCATTTTGAAGTACACAACAATTTTTAGCATTTACGAGCACTTCACTCAAAATTCAAGCACTTTTTAATCTTTGAAAAACACTACATCAAATTGCATTTTTAAGTCAAGTCACATATTTTTGCCCAATAATCAAATTATTTTCTTAATGAATTAAGTTTTTTTAATGTCCCTTTAAGGCTAAAATCTAGTAAAGTTATCAATGAACCATTATCAAAAGGAACTGAATTCATCCAGGCCTTGTAAAATATAATGTTCTAATAATATATCTCTTTTGAAGAGAACCTTTTGGGATTGAAATACAGAGAAACCCTTGTTAATTTGCGCTTTGGTTATCGCTGGTTCAATACTTTGCGGCTTGAATTGTCTTTATTGTCATTGATAATGTATCGTCCATTGTGTTTAGTAGACAGTAAGGTCGGGATGGTAGGTTAGGAAGGGGTTTGTGTGTTTAGTGGGCGTGACTATCTGTGCACAACTGCGATAGGCTAGTGTAAGTTATCAGTCAAACAGTGGGCGAAGACACAGGTCAATGGGTCAAAATCACCACTGTGTGTCTCCTTTAAGAACCTTCTTGTTATTTTCTGGCTTTCCCCAATTTTATCGTTTAGCTCCTCAGTGGCTTTGCTTTGCCATTGCATTTTTGCTTGCATTAGTTTGGTCTAGATCAGGGGATGGTGTCATAAGAGACGGCTCAGCTAAAAAGTCTCTGTAGTGCGAAGTGGAAGGAGAAGAGGACGACGAGGTGAGCGGAGAAGATGAGGTAAAATTTTGGACTATTTGATAAAGTTTCAGGAGCGAGCAGAGAGAGTGGGAAAGGTGAGATGGCACAACATTCATTTGGACAGGTAACTTAAAATTAGTTTTACCTGGTTATATCAGTATCAGAAATTATTTTCCCCCCATTTTATTAACACTCCACTTATTGAAACATAAATATTTTGTTTGTTTGTTGTACATGATTCAATTGTTTGTTTGTTTGTACATGATTCAGATTGAATCGTTTCTTGTACATGATTCAATTGTTTGTTTGTTTGTACATGATTCAAATTGAATCGTTTCTCCGGCGCCGTCACGAATGGCAGCCACTCCAGCAGCTCCCGTGTTATTTTCGATTGTTCTCAGTTATTTTCGATTGTTCTCAGCTTAGGGATGCTGCTGGAAAAGTGAATTTCCCTTCGGGGATGAATAAAGTATCTATCTATCTATCTATCTATCTATCTATTTATTTATATAGCCCTTAATCACAAAAATGTCTCAAAAGACTGCACAGGATTACATTTACACAATTACCTGATCTTTTAAGGATTTCAAGCACCCCGTGTTTTATTTTTTTTGTTGTTCATTGTTTTATCCATGCCCCAAATAAAAACAAAACAGAGCATGGTTTTTATAAACACTAAATTATTGCTGTAAAAGATGACAATTTTTTGTGGGGTCACAAAAATTCTAAAAACGTTCTTTATAGATAAAACAAAAAAAATGTAAATTCTAAGATACTTTTATTGTAATATTAATAATTTAGAGATTAATATATTTATTATCAGGTCATTTTCAATCATGATGATTTACTGTATCATGATCATGTCTTGAATGTATTATAAGGTTTTCCACGATTTGGGTTGCATTCTTTCACAAATCTAACCAGAAAAAGAAAAGAGAACAGCTAATCATTCACTTGCTCTGATTAAAGTTGTTGTTAATGTTAAAAATCCTAATTTTGTTTGAGTATTGTGACTCGAAAAACTCTTTCACTTCTCAAAGCTTAGTATTCAGCCCTGCTCCTTATTTCTGAGTTATGTGAAGTTGTGTAGGAATATGAATGGCCTCGGCAAGAGCTCAACAACTAATAATCAATATTTGCTTTTTTCCAGTATTGGTCAAACATTTCTATGTATTGAGGTGATTTTTTTTTTTGTAAAACCACAACCCGATGATTCCCGCATTGTATTATAATTCCAGTAGAAGGAAAGAATAAATAATTAACTTCACTAATCATTTTTTAATTTGCATGTATCAAACATATGGCCCAGGGGCCGGATCAGGCCCCACCAACGGATTCAAATCGAGAGAAAAATAACCCACATCACGTCAAACCTGCCCTTGATGTCGCCAAAGCCAAGCTTTACTCTCAGAGCTAACACGCATTGGAGCTGTATTTGTTGGCTACCATTTTCAAACCAGAGAACATTTAGGGAAACCCCCATCCCACTGTTACTACTTCAAAAATAAGTCACTGATGCGCTGTTTAAGGCAATATAATTGCACTCACGTTTGGTGCGTGGATGTCCCACTTAACTGTAAACCACACTATTTATCCGCAGTGAATGGAGATCATCAGTTCGCACCTGGATTCAATCATGAAAATGGGTTAGGGCTGAAAAAGGCGAGAAGGGTGTCAAGGAAATATAATTTATTTGTGTATAATGCGTACCTCTAATTTTTTATTAAAAATCTGTGTCAATTTTTGTTTGACTTTTTCTAAGCTCAAACTAAACTTTGAAAGGGACAAACGCTGTTGAATACATGAGGCCATGATTCAAATAACCGACAACAACGAACACAATGCCAACATAAAATTTACAACATATTTATTAATGTCTTTCGAAGTCAGATTTATCATCCAATACACCAAAGAGTTGTTTAACCGTTCAGGCCTTTTTTCATTAATCTATATATTTCAGGACAACTTTCTGTTAACTAAATTTTCTAACATATGTCTGTGGTAACCTGAAATAAAAAAAAAGTGATAATGAGATAAAACGTAATGCACGTTACACACTATGAATTAAGTACTCCTGCCTGCGTCAACTACTCACAAATGTACCGATTCACTCTAGGAAATCTCACAATAGCCCCATCCCCATCTCAAAACATTTTCTCCTTGGATCTATGCAATTCACATAGGTCACCCTTTTTGAATTCAAAATGGTGAATTTCAACTCGGTTTGATTGAGAATTGCATGACTGGATTAAAAAATAGAACATTAAAATATCTAACATGAAATCTAACAGCAAAGTTAACAAATTCAGGTAAACACTTCCATTAGAAAATAAAAAGCAGAAAAATACCTTTAATTTATAAAATATATAATTGGGATATTTTGCACTTGCACTTTGTATACGATTTTTGTCACTTTCCAGTTTGAATGAGTTTCCCTGAGTTAAATAAACTGGAAATTATTGTTTTGCTTTTCTCTTTTTTTGCAAAATGCACAGTTGATCAGCACTAAAGGGGAAATAAATATTGGAGAAGGAAATCAATATTTTGGGCGGCAGTAGCTCAGGAGGTAGAGCGCTCGTCTTGGGATCAATGGATCCCAGTTCGAATCCCGGCTTGTCCGTGTTACATGTCGAAGTGTCCTTGGGTAAGACACTGAACCCCTAATACCCCCAATAAGCAGGTTAGCGTCTTACATGGCTGCAATACAAGACCGCTATTGGGAAATGTGAGGCACAATGTAAAGCGCTTTGGGAAGTCATTGACTTGAAAAGCGCTATATAAATGCAGATCATTTCATTGCAAATGAAAGAAAACTCAATAATCATTTGATGATTGAATCTTACACCCATTTAATTTAATTGTGAGCCTAAATCAGTCGTCTACAAACTACGGTCTGCGGGCAAGATACGGCCCGCCTCCATATTTGGTCAGGCCCCCTGAACAATACCAGAAAGCATTTTGATTTTTTTTTTCCATATATGTGTATTTTTATTTGATAATAAAGTTGGACTTTTGCAATAAAATGTTCCTTAATTATGAACTATTTTCATTATTAACTATTAGTCAGTAACTAGGACAAAAAAGTCCGATCACATCACACCGATTTTGGCTAACCTGCATTGGCTCCCAGTTAGCCTTAGATGTGATTTCAAAGTTCTCTTAGTATTATACAAAATCATACATGGACTTGCTCCCTCTTATCTTTCAGATCTGATTTCCCCCTATGTCCCGGTCCGAAGCCTACGTTCTGAGAGTGCCGGTCTTCTGGTGATCCCAAGAGCAAAGAAGTGTTCTGCTGGTTCGAGAGCGTTCTCCATCCGGGCACCGGTGCTGTGGAATGCTCTTACCCCTGAGATCCGATCTGCAACCTCAGTGGAAATGTTTAAATCTAAGCTTAAAACTCACTTCTACTCTATAGCATACGAATAACCTACTCTTCTCGTCGGCTCCAGAGCAGGGGAATGTATAATAATATTCTGAAAAATAGTCTGTGTAATATAGTGTAATAATCTGTGAAGAAATCCGTCTTTTCCAGAACCCATTTGTTGCCGACATTGATGAAGCCCAGCCTTATTATCAGTTTGAGTTGGCCAAGTTAGAGAACTGTGATGTTCTGAAAGACGGATTCAAGCCCAACAGTTTCATTGACTTCTGTGCCGCCCTCCCAAACGACAGGTTCCCTAACATCAGAAAACACGCAATGAAGATGTCAACACTTTTTGGCAGCGCGTATATCTGCGAGCAAACCTTTTCACGCATGAAACTGCTGAAAACTCCAATGAGATCAAGATTGACAGATGAGCATCTGCATCAGTGTTTGAGACTGGCAGTGACTAGAATGGAACCTGACATTCAACTTCTCACCAGCCAGATGCAGGCCCACAGTTCACACTGATGAACATACAAAGGTAAGCTCACTTTTCTGACTTGAATGAGTCATTCTGAGTCTAAACAAATATAATCATAATAAAATCTACTGGGATAAAATCCATCTCCACAACCATAGTGGTTGTGCTATGTAGGTCCTGTATCACTTAGTTCAGTTTCTCAGCCTGCTTGCTTGGTGGTTTTCACAGGGAAGTTGGTGTGTGTGTGTGAGTGAGTGAGTGAGTGAGTGAGTGAGTGAGTGAGTGAGTGAGTGAGTGAGTGAGTGAGTGAGTGAGTGAGTGAGAGAGAGAGAGAGAGAGAGAGAGAGAGAGAGACGTGCAAACAACCATACTGGTAGTGGTACTGGTTGTGCTGTGTAGGTCCTGTATCACTTAGTTCAGTTTCTCAGCCTGCTTGCTTGGTGGCTTTCACAGGGAAGTTGATCAGACAGAGAGACAGAGGGACAGAGACAGAGACAGAGACAGAGACAGAGAGAGAGAGAGAGAGAGAGAGAAATGCAAACAACGATGTCTACAAGCCTACTGGAACCTACAAAAGGATTATAAGGAAGGAACACAAGAACTTTGAGAGACTGCTCATACGAGCCATTTAAGAGATTCTGCTCTGACAACTAAGCTGAACTTGGACCTGTTAAGAACAGAAAGTTTATGTTCCATGGACTTTTTTCTGTGAAGAGCCTATAGAGGGTTATTTGGTTATTATTTAGTAGTGTTATTTATTTTCTGACTTTTGGTATGTGAATAATCCAGAAAGGGTTATTTGATTGTGGCTTTCTGGAAAACAATACATTTTTGCATTTAGGCACTCCTGCAATCATCACACTTTTTCTGTTACAAAGAAAAGGGAAAAGTTATGTGGCCCTTACAGGAAAAAGTTTGGGGACTCCTGCTCTAAATTATCGAGCCTCTAAATGCTCCCCAACCCTATAGCTAAGGCATACTTTTTATAACATTATTTAACTAGTCTGGCCTCCATGAGTGTTTTTTTTACTACGTGGTCCTTGGCTAAAACAAATTTGAAACCCCTGGTTTAATTCATGAAGTAATTTTGGTGGTTCTGAAACCTTGCCATTAGCATTTATCCCTGGTCCTACCTTGTAAACGGCTGGTTCTTGTCCGCCAGTGATCAGATCCCTTTCTCCTTTTGGGTTGATGCTGCGGAAGCGCCGGCGGGACCGTCGCTTGGAGGCATCCCGGTGCAAAAACCCGTCTTCGCCCTCGCGGCCGTTGTCCACCTGCAACAAACATTGGCCACCCTCCTCAGACCTCAAAAGTAACACATCTCGCGTCACGTCCGAGCCGCTGCGCTGCAGAATTTTGCACTTCTCAACGCCTGCCACAGATATTCGAGGCGATGGGTCAGAGTTCTGTTTTGGTGACTTTGACTTCTGTCGGCTCGTAATCCAAATTCTGGTCCTTCATCGACATACTCCTGAGTGATGATCCAGTTCTTCCAGAGAGCCGACAGGGGGTTCCAGCGCAGCCCACTCATCCGGACCGCAAGAGGTTAAAACAATAAACAATTCCAAAAGATTCAGAATAAAAGCCCGCCTCATCATATATGTCGGGTCCTTTTGACACGCTGCCGAGCCTGCAAGTGGCTCACATGCTTGAGGCCCAGGCTGCTTCTTCCAGGAAACTGCGCAAACATCCTTCTCATGAGCCGTAGCAATGAGAAGAAGAAAAAGAAGAAGGAAAAAAAAGAGCAAATTCTGCAGATACAGAAAAGAAAACAGCTTCTCAGCAGTGTTTTTCTGTTGCCTGTTAACAAAGCAAGAATGTGTTTGTGTTTGGTTACGTCAGGCAATGGTGTTGTTGTGTCACTGCGCTTGAGGAATTTCAAAAACATGGCGCTTGAATTTTGTTTTCAAAGTCAAAGAGAAGCTGCTTGGATTGGGGTATTATTGTTGTATTTTTTTAATAGATTAAACTCCTTATCATATGCCAAAAGATGCCACAAGAACATTGCTTATCGTATAACATTGTTATTATAAATATCTAAAACATTATTTTATTAAAAGTATTTCATTTTAAAATATATTGTTTCAAAAAATTTTTAGGCTATTCTGGGTGTATGAATATCACTGCTAACAAACCTCTGCATACAACTGAATTTATATGACTCAATAAACTACAATGAAAACGCCTTGTTTAGAATAACATTTTCGATTCAGGGACAAATTAACTTAAAGAATGAAAAACATTAGATTGAAAACATTTAAAAAATTGATTTTTCTCAGCTATAAAACGAGAAACAACCAAAAAAGGGTCAATTGTGACCTTGTAATGAGCGTCATGGGACACAGCACATATAAGACATGTCACACACAGAAGCAAACACACACTCGCACACAATAGACACTTGACAAACTTGTGTCAAATGTGAGGATTAGCGTTCTCGTTTGCTGCACTGAATCAGGACAGAATGTTGCGTGTGACCACACTTCCTATTAATTTGTTAAATGCATGCATGTAAACATATTTCTGTGTGTGTGTCATATGTAAAAGTCTTAATAATGAGTGGGAGGAATGTCACTACTTTGCAGGATATGTGGACCAAGAAAAAGACGAAGACTGAATGTGTTGAAAAGAAAGTAGTTGTGTTTCCTCTTACCACGATCATTTCTGATGGTTCCAACGTGATGCATTCACAACCTCGCATTCCCCCCTGCTGCATTCCGAAACTAAGGAGGACACACGCATACAAAAACGTTAACACAAGAATCACAAAGATTAATATAGGAGTGACAACTAGTTATGAGACTATCAACTACACTTGTCAAGTCTTAAGTTCACTATAAACAAGAATCAAACAAAATAAAAAATGTTTTTTTCATGGCCAAAGAGCTTTCAAAGCGAGTTTTCCAATTTCTCCAGTATCAAAAGAAGAAGAAATCTGGTGTGTCGTGTAGTTTGCAGGGCAACAAATATATCTGTGAATTTAATTTTTTTTGGTGTACATTTATGAATGTTTTTTAGGGTTTTATATATATATATATATATATATAAATATATCCATTATCTGCACAGCTTATCCTCAGTAGCGTCGGGGGGGTGCTGGAGCCCATCCCAACTGTCTTCGGGCAGTGGGCAGTGGGAAGGGGCAAACAGAGACACAAAACTCGCTCGCTCATTCAAACTTCAAACCTAGGGACAATTGGGACCGGCCAATAACTTGGCATGCATGTTTTTGGAATGTGGGAGGAAACCGGAGTGCCAGGAGGAAACCCACACAAGCACGGGGAGAACATGCAAACTCCACACAGGAGGTCTGACCTCATGATCTGAGGGACAAACGCGCTAACCACTGCACCGATGTGCTGCCCATATTTTATATATATATATATATATATATATATATACATATATATATACATATACATATATATATACATATACATACATATACATATATATACATAATAATAATAATAATAATAATAATTTCCTTTGTATTGTCATTCTTTGTAACAATGTACACAGAACGAAATGTCGATACACCTGACCCGTTGTAGCGAGTCGGTGCAGCCGCAGCCAGAGGGCGCCGCCATTATACCATATACATATATATACATATACATATACATATATATATACATAAACATACATATATATATATATACATATATATACATATATATACATATGCATATATACAGGACTGTCTCAGAAAATTAGAATATTGTGATAAAGTTCTTTATTTTCTGTAATGCAATTAAAAAAACAAAAATGTCATACATTCTGGATTCATTACACATCAACTGAACTATTTCAAGCCTTTTATTATTTTAATATTGCTGAATTTGGCTTACAGCTTAAGAAAACTCAAAAATCCTATCTCAAAATATTAGAATATTATGAAAAAGTATACAAGTAGGCTATTCAACTAATCACCTGAATCATCTAATTAACTCGAAACACCTTGCGAGGGTTTCCTGAGCCTTAAAAACACTCAGCTTGGTTCAGTAAACTAAATCACAAGTATGGGGAAGACCGCTGATCTGACTGCTGTCCAGAGGACCATCATTGATACCCTCCTGATGGAGGGTAAGACACAAAAAGAAATTTCTCAAAGAGCAGGCTGTTCACAGAGTGCAGTTTCAAAGCATATCCACAAAAAGTCTGTTGGAAGGGAAAAATGTGGCCGGAAACGCTGCACAACCAAGAGAGATGACCGCAGCCTTAACAAAATTGTGAAGAAGAGCCGCTTCCAGAATTTGGGGGAGCTTCAAAGACAGTGGGCTGAAGCTGGAGTCCAGGTATCAAAAGCCACAGTTCACAGACGTGTCCGGGAAATGGGCTACAATAGCCGTATTCCCATGGTCAAGCCACTTCTGAACTCAAGACAACGGAAGAAGCGTCTGACTTGGGCTATGGAGAAGCAGCACTGGACAGTTGCAGAGTGGTCCAAAGTCCTCTTTTCAGACGAAAGCAAGTTTTGCATTTCATTTGGAAGTCAAGGCGCCAGAGTCTGGAGAAAGGCTGGAGAGGAGCAAAGTCCAAGTTGCTTGAAATCCAGTGTGAAGTTCCCACAGTCAGCAATGGTTTGGGGAGCCATGTCAGCTGCTGGTGTTGGTCCACTGTGTTTCATCAAGTCCAGAGTAAATGCAACTGTGTACCAAGAGATTTTAGAGCACTACATGCTTCCATCTGCTGAAAAGCTCTATGGAGATGAGGATTTCATTTTCCAGCATGATCTGGCACCTGCCCACAGTGCCAAAACCACCAGTAACTGGTGCACTGACCATGGCATCACTGTCCTTGATTGGCCTGCTAATTCCCCTTACCTGAACCCCATCGAGAATTTGTGGGGTATAGTTAAGAAGAAGATGAAAGACACCAGACCTACAAATGCAAATGAGCTGAAGGCCGCTATCGAAGCATCCTGGGCATCAATAACGCCTCAGCAATGCCACAGGCTGATTGCCTCCATGCCACGCCGGATTGATGCAGTAATCCGTGCAAAAGGATTCCCAACCAAGTACTGAGTGCATCAATGGACATTTTCAAATGTTTGATTTAGTTTTGCTGTTATAAAATTATTTTTTTACTTGGTCTGAGGAAGTATTCTAATATCTTGAGATAGGATTTTTGAGTTTTTTTCAGCTGTAAGCCAAAATCAGCAATATTAAAATAATAAAAGGCTTGAAATAGTTCAGTTGATGTGTAATGAATCCAGAATGTATGACATTTTTGTTTTTTTAATTGCATTACAGAAAATAAAGAACTTTATCACAATATTCTAATTTTCTGAGACAGTCCTGTATATGAGGCTACACCTATATACACTGCGTGTACATACAGTACAGAAACAAAAAATCCTAACCCTGCTAACAAGTGCCACCTCGTAGTTGTTTGGGCCAGTGGTCAAATCGAAATAAAAGAATTGATG
>NC_142365.1:33183065-33188065 GCF_059441175.1 Urocampus carinirostris
TCCACAGCCACACCCTGCTTGGTGCTGCAGCCAGTAATTGTTTTCATCCCTTCCCACACCTCCTTCATGTTGTTGTTCTGCAGCTTTTTCTCCAACTTCCTCCTGTACTGCTCTTTCCCTTTCCGGAGCTGGACTTTGAGCTCCTTCTGTACTCGTTTTAGCTCCTGCTGATCACCATTTTTAAAGGCCCTCTTCTTTTGATTCAGAAGGCACTTGATGTCGCTCGTGATCCAGGGCTTGTTGTTGGCATAGCAGCGTACAGTCTTTATAGGAACAACATTGTCCATGCAGAACTTAATGTAGTCAGTAGTGCAGTTTGCCATCTCCTCAATGTCCCCACTGCTGGACCCTAGCAGGACATCCCAGTCCGTACATCCAAAGCAGTCTCTCAGAGCCTGCTCTGCCTCGGTGGACCATTTTCTAAAAGAGCGTGTGGTTCTTGGTAGACTCCTCACTTTTGGTTTGTACTGTGGTTTAAGCAGAATGAGGTTGTGGTCTCCTTTTCCAAGGGCAGGCAGTGGTTTAGCACTGTATGCATTTTTGATATTCGCATACAGAAGGTCAATAGTCCTATTTCCCCTGGTCTTGCAGTTCACATACTGGACGAAAGAGGGCAGTGTCTTATCAAGAGTCACGTGGTTGAAGTCCCCTGAGATTAACATTGCAGCCTCCGGGTGTTGTGTTTGAAGTTTTGCCACCGCGGAGTGGATGACGTCACGCTCTACTTCCGCATCAGCGCGCGGTGGGATGTAAACAATGACAGCAATGGCGTGTCCGAACTCTCTGGGCATGTAATAGGGACGAAGACTTACAGCCAAAAGTTCGACATCACGGCAGCAGATAGAAAGCTTTGTTTTTACATGGATATGGGTTTCAACTCGCAAAAATACGTATACCACCTCGTGTTCACGTAGATAGCCAGTCCCCCTCCTTTGCGCTTCCCACTGACTTTTGTCCCTCTGTCAGCCCGAACAGCGCAGAAGCCGTTTAGCGCAATGTTAGCGTCCGTGATGCTAGACGTAAGCCACGTTTCCGTAAAGCAAAGCAAGCTGCACTCCCTGTATGCTTTGATGTCTTTCAGAAGCACAGCCAGTTCGTCGATCTTATTCGGTAGGGAGTTGACATTCCCCATGATTATGGACGGTACTGTGGGCTTATATCGCCACTTCGCCGCTAGCCGCTTGGCCTTTACCTTAGCACCGGCTCTGCAACCCCGGTAGGGTCGCCTCACCTCGTTAGGTAAAAGGGGGACCGTGCTGGCTCGAGAAATGTTCAGGTCGAGGAGTAGGTTTCTTAAATATACGTATTTTTGCGAGTTGAAACCCATATCCATAGGATAGAAAGTAATCCAAGTGTTGCAAGGCACTGATAAAGTAAGCAAAAATAAATAAATAAATAAATAAATCACAAAAGTAGCGAAAATAACACGGGAGCTGCTGGAGTGGCTGCCATTCGTGACGTCTTACATCGACCGCCTTATAGTCGAATTGTAAGACATTCCTCTACGGACTTTCTCGTATCCCCCTCGATTGGCTGCTCAAGAGAAGAAAAATGCGCGAGTGTATCTCCATCCACGTTGGTCAAGCCGGTGTCCAGATTGGCAATGCATGCTGGGAGCTTTACTGCCTGGAGCACGGCATCCAGCCGGACGGACAGATGCCCAGCGACAAGACTATCGGAGGTGGAGATGATTCCTTCAACACTTTTTTTAGTGAGACCGGCGCCGGAAAGCACGTCCCCAGGGCCGTTTTTGTGGACTTGGAACCCACTGTCATCGATGAGGTGCGCAGTGGAACATATCGTCAGCTCTTCCACCCTGAGCAGCTGATCACCGGGAAGGAGGATGCTGCCAACAACTACGCCCGTGGACACTACACTATTGGCAAGGAGATCATTGACTTGGTGCTGGATAGGATCCGCAAACTGGCCGACCAGCGCACCGGCCTCCAGGGCTTTTTAGTGTTCCACAGCTTCGGAGGAGGCACCGGCTCCGATTTCACCTCCCTTCTGATGGAGCG
The DNA here is from genome assembly GCF_059441175.1 of Urocampus carinirostris. Taxonomy (NCBI): domain Eukaryota; kingdom Metazoa; phylum Chordata; class Actinopteri; order Syngnathiformes; family Syngnathidae; genus Urocampus; species Urocampus carinirostris. Next base: position 33,185,084 of record NC_142365.1, read on the forward strand.
TCTGTCTGTTGACTACGGCAAGAAGTCCAAGCTGGAATTCTCCTGTTGCAAGGCACTGATAAAGTAAGCAAAAATAAATAAATAAATCACAAAAGTAGCTAAAATAACACGGGAGCTGCTGGAGTGGCTGCCATTCGTGACGACATACATACATATATATATATATATACATACATATATATATATATATATATATATATACATATATATATACATATATATATATATACATATATATATACATATATATATATATATACATATATATATATACATATATATATACATATATATATATATATATATACATATATATATATACATATATATATACATATACATATACATATACATATATATATACATATATATATACATATACATATACATATACATATATATATACATATACATATACATATATATATACATATACATATATATATACATATATATATACATATACATATACATATATATATATATATATATATATATATATATATATATACATACCTCCTTGGGGTTGTCCATCGATTCGATGATGACCATCTTCTTTTAATTGTGAGTCTGCTGTGAGTTTGAACAGTCCGATCCTGGATCCACAGATGCGGTTACAGACAGAGCATGTGAAGGGGGTGCTGGGGGGAGCAGGGGTGGCCTGGCGAGCATGTCTCTTTGCACGCTTTGCTGCACGGTGTTGCATGCGCTGTTCCTCCATGTAATCCACTCCTTGTGAGCAGTGGGAGCGCCAGAGGTCTCGGCAGGAAGCAAGTTCCTCCAGTGAGGAGGGGTTTATCCGACATCTCTTCAGGATGTTCTTCATTTGGTCTTTGAACCGCTGCTTCTGCCCACCAGCACTGCGTTGGCCTAGATGTAACTGACCATAGAGGATACGGCGTGGCAGTCTGTGGCTGGGCATTCGAACAACATGCCCCAGCCACCTGAGTTGGCGTTGGGCCATAATGGATTCCATGCTGCAGCTGCCTGCCCTCTCCAACACCTCTGGCACTCTGTCCCTCCATGTGATGCCAAGGATCTTCTGAAGACATTTTACATGGAAGGTCTCGAGGCTTTTCAGATGGCGGCTGTAGATAGTCCATGCCTCACATCCATACAGTAATGTAGTGATGCATACAGCTCTGTAGACCAGCATTTTGGTGTGGAGTCTAAGGTTGTTGTTTTGAAAGACCCTTCTCCTTAGTCGACCGAAAGATGCTGATGCTTGCTTGAGACAGCCCTGGATCTCATCATCCAATGAGCAGGTGTCAGACACTATGCTCCCCAGATATTTGAAGGTGGGCACCATGAGCAGGTGTTGCCCTGCTGCAGTGAGGATTATTGGGTTTGGTAAGAGGTCAGCACTGGACTGACAGAGTACCTCTGTCTTCTGGGTGTTGATCGTCAGTCCCATTCTGGTGTATGCAGTTACAGCTGCCGAGAGAATGTTTTGCAGAGCCTCCGGTGTATGGGAAACCAGGGCACAGTCATCAGCATACTGTAGCTCAATGATGGTCTCTGAAGTCAGTTTGGTAGTTGCCTGTAGCCTCCTGATGTTAAACAGGTTACCATCAACCCTGAGGTTGATGGTAACTCCAGCCTGCTTCTTCATCCTTCTACGTAGCAGTGTTGTAACGCAGACGAGGAAGATGTTGAAGAGAACTGGAGCCAGCACACAGCCTTGCCTCACTCCAGTTTCGACGCCAAAGGGCTCTGAGCTGTGTCTTCCAACTACCACTATGGCCGTCATCCCTGAATGGAACTGTGCAAGAATGGTGAGAAACTTGGGTGGACACCCAAATCTCTTCAGGACTTGCCACAGTAGGACCCTGTTCACTGTGTCAAATGCCTTTGAGAGATCGACAAAGGCGATGAACAAGTCCTTGTGCTGCTCCCGGCATTTCTCTTGGAGCTGACGTGTCACAAAGATCATGTCGACTGTTCTCCTGTCCTTTCGAAAACCACACTGTGACTCTGGGATGACGCGTTCCGATATTTTGGAGATGAGTCTGCGGAGCATGACCTTGGCAAGGACCTTTCCAGCAGTGGCCAACAAAGAGATACCCCTACTGTTGGAGCAGATGGATTTATCTCCTTTATTCTTGAAGATGGTCACAATGTTCGCATCTTTCCACAGTTGCGGGACACACTCTCGTCTCCACACCTCTGAAATGTATTAAAACAGTGTCCGTGTACAGAGGTAGCCTCCTACCTTGAGAAGTTCAGCTGGGATGTTGTCAGGTCCAGGGGATTTATTGTTTTTCAGGGTTTTGACTGCATGCAGGATTTCATTGAAAGTTGGCAGGAGGTCGAGGTCTGGCAATGTAGGATGTTCAGGGAGCTCTGAAAGCACAGTTGGGTCCACTGGGGTGGGCTGGTTGAGCAGGGTGTTGAAATGCTCAGCCCACCGCTCAACTATCATAGCCTGATCCTTGATTAGAGATGTTCCATCAGCAGATCTAACAGGTGCCAGGGAGCAGTTTCTGGGGCCATAGATGGTTTTTACTGCATCATAGAAACTGTGCATATCGCTTCTATCAGAGTGAGACTGGATTTCATTGGCTTTTGAGATCCACCACTCATCTTGCAGTTTTCTGAGAGTTCTCTGGGCCTCGGAACGAAGGGCTGCCATAGCTTTTTATGGAATTGAGATTGTGGGTTGTTCAGGGTGGCTCTGTGCGCCTTGTGCATTCTGTCAAGGAGGGTTGAGATCTCTCCGGCATTCTGGTCAAACCAGTCCTGGTGTTTTTTAGTTTTAAAACCAACGGTTTGGGCTGCAGTGTCAAAGAGGGTGGTAGATATATAGGTCCACTTCTCATCCATCCCAGCCTCTGACATGACCAGCTGCTCAATGTTTGCCAGCCTCTCAGCTAGAGAGCAACGGAAGTTGTCAAGGGTGTCGCTACGGGAGAGTTTGGCACAGTTGAGTGTCTTCCTCTTTGAACCACCCTGACGTGCTAGGGGCCGGACATGCATTCTGAC